>NC_066580.1:343688749-343990681 GCF_024323335.1 Lathyrus oleraceus
TCCGATAATATCCGAAAGATGGGATGATGACTATGGGAACCTCTTGTAGAACATGTTTAGCAGGTTTAAACCCTAGTACACTCCCTTTGGGTGGTTCTTAACCGAGACTCCATGCTCGTGACTTGCAACAAACCCTTGATTCGTGGTTGATCTGTTTATATATCCTTAATATCAATGGAACTTGGGTGTTGATAAGGTGTAAACCATAATCCACCAAAATGGATAATTGATATTAAGGATGATATGATCCATCCCATGACCTTTGTTTGGTGTGCTTTGCTTGATCCTTGAGTGTGATTGTTGCATTCATGCATTCATGCACCCATTTGCATCCATATCATCAATAATGAAGAAAATTTTCAAGGAACTTAAGAGGTCTATTTGCAAATTTTCAGACATGGAAAGACAAAGAAGGAATACAAAGAAGTACAGTTTCAGACAACCAGATTTGAAAGAGTTAAGGAATCTGACATCCTATGTACTAGATCCCTTGGGTTTCAAGGCTCGTTTTGGGAAACTTCTTCCTCTTCTGACTACTCAGGTGGATGAAGGATTGATGAGTGTATTGGTGCAGTTTTATGACCCTTTGTACCGTTGCTTCACGTTTCCGGATTTCCAGCTTTTGCCTACACTTGAGGAGTATGCCTACCTTGTGGGTATACCAATTCTAGACCAGTTGTCGTTCAGTGGCTTGGAGAGTATTCCTACTTCTCAAGAGATAGCTGACATGTTGCATATAGATGAATCTCTGGTTGGTGCTCATATGACTACCAAAGGTGGAATTCAAGGTCTCCCTTCTGAGTTCCTCATTGCTCAAGCTACTGTGTATGGGAAGGCCGTGAGTGAGGACGCCTTTGAAGCCATATTTGTACTTCTCATCTATGGGTTAGTGTTGTTCCCCAACATCGACAAGTTTGTGGATGTGAACGCTATTAGGATCTTCTCTACTCTTAATCCCGTTCCGACTCTGTTGGGTGACACTTATTTTTCTTTACATATGAGGAATGCAAAGGGTGGTGGTGCCATTGTGTGCTGTTTGCCTCTGTTGTATAAGTGGTTTATTTCTCACTTACCGCAGACGGTCGCCTTCAAGGAGAACAAAGGATGTCTACGGTGGTCCACGAGACTCATGTCTCTCACTAATGATGATGTCTCTTGGTACAACCGTGTGTATGATGGTGTGCAGATTATCGACTCTTGTGGTGAATTCTCCAATGTACCTCTTCTTGGTACATGTGGTGGGATTAACTACAACCCTGTTTTGGCACGTCGTCAGCTTGGGTTCCCCCTAAAGGATAAACCTAATAACATTCTGTTAGAGGGTGTGTTCTTTCAGGAGGGTAAAGATCCCCAAAACTTGAAGGGCAGAATGGTCCGCGCTTGGCGCAAGATTCATAGGAAAGAAAGGAAAGAGTTGGGTCCTAAGAATTGTGTTGCTATGGAGCCTTACACTGCTTGGGTTAGGAAGAGAGCGTCTGAGTATCTCATGCCTTACGAGTATCCAAGACCTACACCTTTGGTTATGGCTGGGCCTTCAACCCTCCCTGACCAAGGAGTAGAGGAGTTGAGAGACGAAGACCGATCACGTGCTTGGATCCGTGAAAGAGAGGAGTTGCTTCAGCAAATCAAGAAGAAGGATGCTTTGATAGAGTTCCTCGAACATCAGGTTATTGATGATCTTGATGATGCATGGACTTCTCTACTTCCTCAGTCTTCCAAGTTTTGGAAGAGGAAGTATGATCGACTCGCCAAGGAGAAGGCAGATATGGAGGCAGCCTACGAGAGGAAGGTGAAGAGACTTCGTGCATCCTATCTTCCTGTGTCCCGAGCTTTAGATGATTGTTTCTAGGGATCCATAGGATGATTATTTTCATTTTCTCTTGTATATGGTTACCAATGTTGTACTTCTTTGGTGTAAAATATTTCCCAGATATTATGTTTCCATATGTGATAAAAGTGTTTAATATTTCCAAAAATTTGCAAATAGAACCCTAAAGTTCCTTTGAAATAAAAAGAAAAATAATAAATCATATGCACGAGCATTGCATACATCATGTGCATAAGCAGGTTTTGTTCTCGGCTTCTTGTCCTGTGGTCTAACTCTGTGTTCTTCATTTATTTTGAAGACAAGCTGACTCACCGGTACTACACCAGAGCCAATGTTTCAAGACTGATGGATCATTTGGAACAAGAGAACCGCGAGCTGAAAGAGGAAGTGGCCAGATTAAGTGCCTTGATGGAGTCATTCATGGATGCCCAGAGCCAGGCTTCTCCGACACCTTAAACTCCTCCCCAGAGGACAGTCATCTCTGAGATTGTCTCCTCGACTGTGCCTGTGGCCAGTGCATACTTTGCTCTAACGGCCATGCCAGCCGGATTCCCGTGGGGGATGCCTCCCAATTTCATGCCCGAGGGTCCTGCTCCCACCTTTGCTTCTATGCTGGCATCTAGCCCGGTCCTTGCTGTTCCTCCTCCTGTTGTGCATACTCTGCCCAGAGTAGACGATACCATCTACCATTCTGAGCCGTCTGAGGGCCCAGATGTCTATGAGAAGATGGACGCTATGAACGATCAATTTCTTGAGCTTCGCAAGGAATTGAAGACTCTTAGAGGAAAGGATCTTTTCGGCAAGTCTGCTGCCGAACTCTGCTTGGTTCCTAATGTGAAGATCCCTGACTTTGAAAAATACAAGGGAAATACTTGCCCTCTCAGCCACCTGGTCATGTATGCCAGGAAAATGTCGACTCAGACCGACAATGACCAACTGCTCATCCACTACTTTCAAGACAGTTTATCTGGTGCTGCTATGCGTTGGTACATGGGTTTAGACAGTGCGAACATCCGATACTTCAACGATCTTGGCGAGGCCTTCGTCAAGCAATACAAGTACAATGTGGATATGGCTCCCGATAGGGATCAATTGAGGGCCATGTCCCAGAAGGACAAGGAAACATTCAAAGAATACGCCCAGAGGTGGGGAGAAGTAGCAGCACAGATCGTGCCCCCGCTGGAAGAGAAAGAGATGACTAAGATCTTTTTGAAGACCTTGAGTTCTTTTTATTATGAGCGGATGATTGCTAGCGCTCCTTCTGACTTCACCGAGATGGTGAATATGGGGATGCATCTAGAAGAAGGGATTAGAGAAGGGCGTCTGACAAGAGAAGAAGGCTCTTCTGCCAAACGTTATGGAGCGTTTGCGAAAAAAAAAGATGGAGAGGCACATGCTATGACCTCCCATATAAAACCAAGAAGACCCTCTGTGAGGTGGAAGACCGTGCGTCCCGCCGGTAACCAGCACCAGGTGGCTCATATAGCACCTGTCTTCAGAGATAATTAGCAGTACCAGCAACATAACAACAATCAGCAACCACATCCGCTATATCAACAACAACAGCACCGTCCGCAACAGCAGGCCTACCAGCCTCGAAACAGTAATCAAACCAGCATAAGTTACGAGAGGAAAAGGGTCACCTTCGATCCTATTCCGATGACGTATGCAGAATTATATCCCTCTTTGATAGAGAGGAAGTTGATTACTCCGCGAGACCCACCGACTATACCTACTAACCCCCAGTGGTGGTATAAGCCCGAATTACACTGTGTTTACCATTCTGGTGCTCCCGGCCACGACGTGGAGAATAACTATCCTTTGAAGACCAAAGTCCAAGACCTTGTGAGGTGTGGCATTCTGTGTTTCGAGGATGTAGGTCCTAACGTGAAGAAGAACCCATTGCCCGAGCTTGGGAAATCTGTCAACATGGTCCAGGGTTGCCCTGGCAAATACAAAGTCAAATACGTCAGTCATATTCGACAATCTCTGGTCGAGATGCATCATTTGCTATGTGATTATAGTCATTATGAGCATGAACACGATAGATGCCGAGTCTGTTCTGTTAATCAAAGAGGTTGTCGCCAGGTGCGCAAAGATGTTCAAGAAATGCTGGATGAAGGAGTTATTGAGATCCTTCAAAACAGAAATGTTGATGAAGATGCTGATGAGGTCAACGTAATTTCTCCAGTATTCCGGATCCCCGAGCCTGTTATCATTAAGTATGATGGTAGCAAGCAGAGGGTTTCTCCCGCATTAACCATTAAGTCAGCCAGACCTGTACCGTACTCTTCTGAAAAGGCGGTTCCCTATCGCTACAATGCTGTCGCAGTAGAAAATGGGAAAGAGGTGTCCTTGCCATCCTCATCTGTTGTTAATTTTGCTGATGTTAGCGGTTTAACCCGTAGTGGTCGTGTATTTTCAGCACCGCCAAAGCCTCAAGCTAATGCTGATTCTGTTGAACGCCCGATTGGGAATGATGTGAGCACTCCGAATCCGACACTTGTTGTTAAGCCATCCTCTACACTGAAAACTTTTGCTTCTATTGGCCCGAGCGGCAATATGAAAGAAGACTACGATGAGATGCTGAAGCTCATCAAAAGGAGCGAATACAATGTTGTAGACCAGCTTCTACAAACGCCATCCAAAATATTCGTGCTATCATTGCTTTTGAATTCAGAACTACACCGAGAGGCTCTGCAGAAGGTGTTGGATGTGGCATATGTGGATCACGATGTCACGATAGAATAATTCGATAACATTGTTGCAAACATTACTGCTTGTAACAACTTGAGTTTTTGTGACTCTGATCTCCCCGAGGAGGGAAGAGACCACAACTTGGCATTGCATATATCTATGGGTTGCAAAGATGATGCCATGTCCAATGTGCTGGTGGACACTGGGTCATCATTGAACGTATTGCCAAAATCCACTCTCGCTAAGTTGTCATATCAAGGGCCTCCCATGAGGCAGAGTGGAGTAGTTGTGAAGGCTTTCGATGGGTCTCGCAAAACTGTGATAGGGGAAGTTGATCTCCCAGTCAAGATCGGACCAAGTGATTTCCAGATTACCTTCCAGGTTATGGATATTCACCCATCGTATAGCTGTCTCCTAGGCAGACCATGGATTCACGAGGCAGGCGCCGTGACATCCACCCTACACCAGAAACTGAAATTTGTAAAGAATAAGAAGCTAGTGGTGGTAGGGGGAGAAAGGGCTCTCATGGTTAGCCATTTGTCTTCCTTCTCATATATAGATGCTGAGGATGAAGTTGTAACTCCTTTCCAAGCTTTATCTATTGCCGAACCTATTGAGAAAGAACTGCTTCATTTGCTTCCTACAAAGATGCAAAGTTGGCCATTGAGCGTGGTGCAACTGCTGGATTAGGGAAAATGATTGAGCTAGAAGACAACAAGTCCCGGGCTGGCATAGGTTATTCATCTGGGGTTTCTAATACGCAAGGGCTGTTCAAGAGTGGAGGTTTCATCCACACTGGTCAAGATGAGGAAGTTGCTGGCATCTTGGAAGAGGACGAAGAGGATTCAGGCAACTTCATCATCCCTGGGGGGATCTGCAATAATTGGGTCGCTGTGGATATTCCAACAGTTATCCATAAGTCAAAGTAATGTTCATTGTGTTTAAAGACCCTCCTCCCATGCCAAAAGGAGGAGTGATGACATTGTTGGCGCATAAATACAATGATATTTTCATTCAATAGATTCATGTTAAATGTTTGTTTTTCCAATTATTTTCCCTTTTCGCTTTTTGCATAAAATTGGCGATCACATAAAACCTCAAAAATAAGAATAAAATCAATCTTTTCATCTGCATAATGATTTGCCTTGTTTGAATTCTAGAGCTTTTCATATCCAAAATCATTATGCAGGTTAATCAAACCCATTGAACATAATGATCCAACACCATCTCCCAACTTTGAATTCCCTGTATTTGAGGCGGAAGAAGATGATGTTGAAAAGATTCCTGACGAGATTACCCGTCTGCTTGAGCATGAAGAGAAGATCATTCAGCCGCATCTTAAGAATCTGGAAACAGTCAACTTGGGGTCTGAGGATTGTGTGCGAGAAGTGAATATTGGGGCACTCTTGGAAGGATCTGTTAAGAAGGGGTTGATTGAATTGCTACGAGAATACGTCGATGTCTTTTCCTGGTCATATGAAGACATGCCTGGTCTAGATACAAATATTGTGCAACACTTCCTACCTTTGAAACCTGAGTGCGTGCCTGTGAAGCAGAAACTCAGAAGAACTCATCCTGATATGGCAGTGAAGATCAAAGAGGAAGTTCAGAAGCAAATTGATGTGGGGTTTCTGGTGACTTCTACATATCCTCAATGGGTGGCCAATATTGTGCCCGTGCCTAAGAAAGATGGAAAAGTCCGGATGTGTGTGGACTATAGAGACTTGAATAAAGCTAGTCCGAAAGATGATTTTCCTCTACCACATATTGATATGTTGGTAGACAATACAACTAAATTCAATGTCTTCTCATTTATGGACGGATTTTCCGGATATAATCAGATCAAGATGGCACCCGAGGATATGGAGAAGACAACATTCATCACACCTTAGGGAACATTCTGTTATCGAGTGATGCCCTTCGGTTTGAAGAACGTCGGAGCCATGTATCAACGAGCTATGACCACCTTGTTTCATGATATGATGCACAAGGAGATCGAGGTATATGTTGACGATATGATCGCTAAGTCAAGAACGGAAGTTGAACATGTAGAGCACTTGTTGAAGCTTTTTCAGCGTTTGAGAAAGTATAAGCTCCGTCTGAATCCGAACAAGTGTACATTTGGAGTCCGTTCTGGAAAGTTATTGGGCTTTATCATCAGTGAAAGAGGTATTGAGGTTGATCCTGCAAAGGTCAAAGCAATACAAGAGATGCATGCGCCCAAAACTAAGAAGCAAGTCCGAGGTTTTCTTGGTCGCTTGAATTATATTTCCAGATTCATATCCACATGACTGCCACATGTGCGCCGATATTCAAGCTCCTCCGGAAAGATCAATCCCATGATTGGACCGAGGATTGCCAGAAAGCTTTTGACAGTATTAAAGAGTATTTGTCTGAGCCTCCAATCCTGTCTCCGCCCGTGGAAGGAAGACCATTGATTATGTATCTGACTGTTCTTGAAGACTCAATGGGTTGTGTCCTTGGTCAGCAAGACGAATCAGGAAAGAAAGAATATGCTATTTACTACTTGAGCAAGAAGTTCACCGATTGTGAGTCTCGATATTCAATGCTTGAGAAAACCTATTGTGCTTTGGCTTGGGCTGCTAAGCGCCTACGCCAGTATATGTTAAATCATACGACGTGGTTGATATCCAGAATGGATCCAATCAAGTATATCTTCGAGAAGCCTGCTTTAACAGGGAGGATTGCCCGTTGGCAGATGTTGTTATCTGAGTATGATATTGAGTATCGAGCTCAGAAGGCTATTAAAGGTAGTATCTTGGCTGACCACTTGGCACATCAGCCGATTGAGGATTATCAGTCAGTTCAGTATGACTTCCCAAATGAGGAGATTCTGTATTTGAAAATGAAAGATTGCGATGAGCCTACACTCGATGAAGGGCCAGAGCCTGGTTCCAGATGGAGTATGGTGTTTGATGGCGCTGTAAATCAATATGGAAATGGTATTGGGGCAGTGATTGTTACTCCTCAGGGCACACATATTCCTTTTACAACAAGGCTAACTTTCAAATGCACGAATAATATGGCTGAGTATGAGGCCTGTATTATGGGATTGGAGGAGTGCATTGATATGAGGATCAAGCATCTTGATGTTTATGGTGATTCGGCCCTCGTTGTTAATCAGATTAAGGGTGAATGGGAGACGAATCAGCCTGACCTCATTCCATATAGGGATTATGCGAGGAGGATTTCAATGTTTTTTACTGAGGTTGACTTCCATCATATTCCTCGAGATGAGAATCGGATGGCAGATGCTCTTGCTACACTTGCTTCAATGATTGTGGTCAGACTTTGGAATGAAGTTCCCAATATCACGGTGATGCGCTTGGACAGACTAGCTCATGTATTTGCAGTAGAAGAAGTAAAAGATGATAAGCCATGGTATTATGATATCAAGTGTTTCCTTCAGAACCAGTCTTACCCGCCTGGGGCATCTGTGAAAGACAGGAAGACTCTGAGGAGATTATCAGAAAGTTTCTACCTCAATGGTGATGTGCTTTATAAGAGAAATTTTGACATGGTTCTGCTCAGATGCGTGGATAGACACGAAGCAGACCTGTTGATGACTGAGGTCCATGAGGGTTCATTTGGTACTCATTCCAATGGACATGCCATGGCTAGAAAGATATTGAGAGCAGGCTACTATTGGCTGACAATGGAGTCTGACTGCTACAAATATGTGAAGAAATGCCATAAGTGTCAGATTTATGCGGACAAGATTCATATTCCCCCGACATTTCTGAATGTGATTTCATCACCATGGCCTTTCTCCATGTCGGGAATTGACATGATTGGCATGATAGAGCCGAAAGCGTCCAATGGACACATATTTATTCTCGTAGCAATTGATTACTTCACCAAGTGGGTTGAAGCGGCATCATATGCAAATGTGACCAGGTAGGTGGTCGTGAAGTTTATCAAGAATCAACTCATATGCCGTTATGGTGTGCCAGATAAGATCATTACTGATAATGGATCTAACCTGAACAACAAAATGATGAAAGAACTATGTAGTGAGTTCAAGATTACGCATCATAACTCTTCTCCCTATAGACCCAAGATGAATGGGGATGTTGAAGCTGCTAATAAGAATATCAAGAAGATTATCCAAAAGATGGTTGTCACGTACAAAGATTGGCATGAGATGTTGTCGTTTGCCTTGAACGGATATCGCACATCTGTCCGCACTTCAACAGGGGCAACCCCTTTCTCTCTTGTTTATGGCATGGAGGATGTACTCCCAGTAGAGGTGGAGATCCCATCAATGAGAGTATTGATGGAAGCCAAGTTGACTGATGCTGAATGGGTTCAGAGTCGTTATGACCAGCTGAATTTGATAGAAGAAAAGAGACTGACTACCATGTGCCATGGTCAATTATATCAGCAAAGGATGAAGAAAGCTTTTGATAAGAAGGTCAAACCTGGTGTGTTCCGAGAAGGTGACCTTGTGCTCAAGAAAGTCTTGTCTTTCGCGCCCGATTCCAGGGGCAAGTGGACTCCAAACTATGAAGGTCCATATGTTGTTAAGAGAGCCTTTTCAGGCGGTGCTTTGATACTTACAACTATGGATGGGGAGGATTTCACTCGTCCTGTGAATTCAGATGCAGTCAAGAAATACTTCGCCTAAAATAAAAAACAGAATAGCTCGCTAAGTTGAAAACCCGAAAGGGCGGCTTAGGCAAAAATGAGCGTCTCGGTGGATTGAAAACCCGAAAGGGCGATCCAGGCAAAAGTTAGAGGCATAAAAAAAAAATATATATATATATATATATATATATATATATATATATCCCGCCAGATTGAGTACCTCACCCTGGGGCAATCTAGGCAAAAAAATCGGGATTTGGCAAGTAACTGCATCCTGGCAAGACTTTGTTCTACAACTGTCATCCGTCAGGGATTCTTGCTCATTCGTCATCAACCAAACCTATAAATACATCGGATTCAGAATTGGTGGAGAAATGTGTAATACCCCAAAATTTGCCCCCCTCATTCATGCATTCATTTTTAGGTCATTTAACATTTCATATTGCATTTCATCATGTCAATCGGAATTAGATCCAAGAAGCTCGAATATCATCCAAGACACTTTGTGGGTTCTATCTGGGTGATCAGTCAACACAAGGAAATGGTTTAAGATACTTCCAACATGTTCAAATGGGGTCTATTCATCATTCAAAACACTAATCTCGAAGGAGCAAAAAAGCAGAGCCTGAGCTGTCATGCTCGCTAGGCGAGCAGCGTGATTCGCTTAGCGAAGCTGAACTGTCATGCTCGCTAGGCGAGCAAATCCTTCGCTAGGCGAAGCACGCGTTTTAAAATATAACAGAAAAAATCTTGGACTTGGACCTCTCTCATTTGAGCCCACAAAGCCACGAAAATCAGGTTATAAATTCTAAAGTTTCAGTGAAACAAAACCCTAGAGAGAGAAAGAGGGAAGAAAAAAGAGAGAGAAGAGCTAATAGAATTCAGAGCAGCCTCCGGACACTGAAGGGAACTCATCTGCAAAGAACCTATTCTACCTCATATAAACCCTAAGATTGCTCTGCAAACCCAACCGCGCAATCCAATTTCATTCGATCTCTCCAATCAGGTTTGCCTTATTCCCATTATTTTATGCGTTCAATTTGAAATTCCTAAATGTATGAGGTATTACGGTGAATTTGGAAGAGTGGGCATCGTTCGGTTTTGCCCACAAGTAAATATGCATGAATGTGTAAAATAACGCCTTGAATGTTTAATCGTTTAATTTCTGAAATGTGTGCCATAGGGTTTGGGGTTTCTGAAACCGCCCTGTTATCAAAGAAGAACCCATAACCCGCAGGCGTTTGCTAGCACCATCGCTAAGCGAGCCTGTAGCGAGGCTTCGCTAAGCCTTCGCTAGGCGAAGCAGTAGCGAGCGTGACAGAAGTTGTTTTTTTGCTCTTTAATCTGTTCGGTGATTGTTATGACATATTTTCTCTTGCCTCCATGCACTGTTTACCTGACGCTTTGTTGTCATGTTTCCTTTGTTTGGTGTAACTCTTGATTGCACCCCATCTTGTTTTTCTAACCTGTTTGTTGAGTTTTTGTGAGGGCTCACATGACTCCTGAAAGGATAGCTTACTTGGCATTCCACTTTATTTGTGGGATACCATTTGGAGATTTATTCCGATTACCTGTATTGACTTGCTTTCTTTGATGGTGCCAGCTTGAGAGATCTCTGGGTTTCTTATTTCTTTAGTTGCTGTTACTTTGGATCTTTATCCGTGTGGTAGATCTCTTGATCCTCTATCTTTCCCGCATTTACCGCTTTCTTTGCTGGAAGACCTCGATAGGAGGCAATGTTTTCTTTTGTTTGTTTACTTTTGTGCCTAAAGACCTCCAAGAGGAGGCATTAGTGCTAAAGACCTCCATGAAGAGGCAATTGACGGATAAAAGGGATTAGCAGTCAATCCTCCGTTATTCAATGTGTCGTTCTTTAAGCTCGCACTACATGTTGATGCTTCAGAACAAAAGCCCAAGATCTTTTGTCCGGTCAGTCAGTGGAGAGGGTTCCATCTTTCTGAATCCCCACTTTTTGTCATAAGCTCACCCTATCCAGGGTTAAGAGCTATGAGGTCTTATCCTCATTACCCTTTTGATCTGCTCACCCTGACGTTCAATGTCAGCGGTTAAGAGCCCATTTGATTACCTTTCATGGCTTGTTTGTCGAGGTTGATATGACCCCTCTTGACTAAAGCCCTACCCATGTATGTTTGAGCCCCCTGGTTGGCATTTTACTTTATGCATGTTTGTTTTGTATGGTGTGATCGTCTCCCCATAAGATGCTAGGCTTCGTATAGTCTCTCGTTTGCATGTCAATTAAGGTAGCACTGTTCCTTCGTTTAGGACTTCCTTTTTTGCATGAACACTCCCAAAACACAAACCAACTCATTGATTTTTCTTCTCCTAAGAACACGTTAACTCCTTCTACTACAGGCGAGTAAGTCTCCAAAGGTCGAGCATCCGGTAGATTGCGTAGTAACGTCGTTCATCCAAAAAATACAACCCTTAACCCGTAGTTAGCCGAACTACGGCTTGCTCTGATTCTCATTCCAGATGAGATACGTAGGCATAAGACGCGATGTCTTAGCGAGCACACTCCTCTTTAACCCATAGGTGCCGAGCTACGAAGACTCTGATTCTCATATTCATATGAGATACGTATGCAGTGGATGCGACATCCGTGCGAGTCATTTTCTTTTAACCCCTCTTTTAGTAAATAGTACATTAGATAAACCCACACCCTTTAGACAAGAACAACAAAAGTGGATCCCGTAGAGTACTACGGATGCGTAGGGGTGCTAATACCTTCCCTTCGCATAATCGGCTCCCGAACCCAAGATTTGGTTGCGAGACCTCGTCTTTTCCTTTCCTTTTTCCAGGTTTACTTCGAGCGTTTCCTTTCCCTCCTTTGGGATAAATAACGCACGGTGGCGACTCTTCTATCATTTTTTCTTTCTCGCCGGTTGTTTTTTCGCATTTCCTTTTTCAGGTTGCGACAGCTGGCGACTCTGCTGGGGACTTATTTTCCCTAGTGGGCCTTTCCTAGCATTTGTTTGTTTATTGTCTATTGTGTCTTATTTATTTATTGCTTTACATACTTATCTGCTTGCATTGCATCCTATGTGCGCTTTACTATTTCATGCATACTGTGCTGGCTGTGTATCTGTTTCACTGTTGGGTGGGAGCCATAAGAGGTAAAAGGCCCAATACACAGGCTATGAGTGAACTTTAGGACATCTAGGAATAGAGTGATTCATGGGAAGCGGGTGGTATGACGCCACTTAGCGGAACATGGTATCACGAGCAGTTCAGATTCTGATGGGGTATTATTGTTGCATACACCTGGTGTGCATATGATGATTTTCTTGAAAGGATTGTTTATCCTGCGTTTCTCTTGACCTTACCCTGGCCTAGATTACGCCCGTGAGTGGGGCGGGAATGATCATTTACAGGTACTGATGGTGACTTGTTCTGTTGGTGACCGTGTCCTGTTGGTGACTTTTGTTTGGTTCTTGTTGGTGACCGTTGGTTCTGAAGTATGGGTTCTAAGTCGATGAATGTGTTCTATGGTTCCCGGTTCCGAATTCATGCTGAAGTTCTGATCCTGTGCCTCGTGATATACAACCAACCAGCCATTGTTTCATCATTTTGCATCATAGCATGTTTATTTTCAAAAAAAAAAAAAAAGTTAACCCGCATATGCATATCATTTTTCAGGTTTATCCATGATAAAATATAGCATATGCATCATACACATCATACACATATCATTCTTGCATCATTACAGGTATTCTTGAAGAGGATTTCTCATTCTGGTTCCCGTTTGTGGCAGAATTGCTGAGTATCGTCCGCACCGTTACGCAACAAGGCAGAATCAACAGAAGATCATGGATCAATTGCAAGCAGAGCTCGCCGAGATGAAGATTCACATGAATCAGTTCATGGATGTGGTTCAAGGGGTGGCTCAGGGACAGCAAGAGCTCAGGCAGATGATGCTGAGGAATCCCGCCACTACTCAACCAGAGACGTTGACAGATCCTCCAGCTGGAGAGGTTAACGGACCCAGTGGACCGGGGCCTACCCCGATCCTACTTGTCAACTCCGGTCAACAACCCGTCCATGACGGTCAGGAGGATCAGTTCCCCTTGCTTCAGGAGGACTTTGGTATGAGTCATGGTATGGACCCTATGTTTCGGAGACTGGAAGAGAGGCTGAAGGCAGTGGAAGGACAAAATCCTCTGGGAGTAGACGTTGCTGACTTGGGATTGGTCCCAGGCGTGATGGTGCCACCGAAATTCAAGGTCCCGATATTTGACAAATACAGTGGCAACTCTTGCCCGAAGACCCATGTGCAAGCCTACTTTCGAAAGATGGTTGCATACTCTGACGATGAAAAGTTGCTTATGTACTTTTTCCAAGATAGCCTAGCTGGGGCATCCCTGGAATGGTACATGAGGCTGGACAGAGCCCACATCCGTTGCTGGAGGGATTTGGCTGAGGCTTTCATGAAACAGTATCAGTATAATGCAGACATGGCTCCGGACAGAACTCAACTTCAGAATCTGTCTCTTAAAAGCAATGAGTGCTTCAGGGAATACGCTCATCGCTGGAGGGAGACAGCTTCCCGTGTTCAACCTCATATGTTGGAGAAGGAAATGGCTAACATGTTCATGAACACTCTTCCCGGACCTTACTTGGAGCGCCTGGTGGGTTGCAATGCCTCCAACTTTGCTGATGTAGTCTCTACCGGAGAGAGGGTGGAGAATTACCTGAAGACATACAAGATCCAGAGTGGAAGTGGATCTTCATCAGGGGTGAAGAAGCCGTTCATTTAGGGATAGAAGAGGAAAGAAGGGGATGCAAGTGCCATATCTTCTTATCAGAACAGGGGTAACCGGAGGAATGACTTTCAGAACTATCGTCAACAACCCTATGTTGTGGCTGTGACCATTCCAGCTGCAGCACCACTACAACAACAACAACAGGGTAACAGAGGCCAAGGATGATGGACCGGCGTTTCAACACTCTTCCAATGTCGTACGCTCAGTTGCTTTCTAGTCTTCAACAACTACAACTTGTGCAGTTACGCACTCTGGCTCCTCCTGTTGGTAGGCTTCAGGTGGGTTACGACGCCAACGCTAGGTGTAGCTTCCACTCTAGGGCACCTGGCCACAATATTGAGAACTGCAAAGCTTTTAAGCACGTAGTTCAGGATCTCATAGATTCAAAGGCCATCGACCTTGCACCGGCTCCGAATGTCGTCAACAATCCCATGCCCCAGCATGGTGGTGCGAATGTTAATATGATGGAAGGGGAAGCCAGATCCGTCTAAGATGTGTTGAAGCTGAAGACTCCGTTGTTGGATATCAAGGGCTACTTGTTGAAGGCCGATGTTTTCCCCGGTTGTGGGAAGGGTTGTTTGGATTGTTCTACTCAGAGTGAAGGTTGTTTGAAGCTACAACAGGGTATCCAGGCCTTGCTCGACGAAGGTACCCTCCAGGCTGAAGATTTGTCTGTCCAAGAGTCCGTGGAAGGGGTTGAGGAAGAGGTGTTTGAAGATGCTACTGATGAATTCGCAGATGTTGTTCATACCGATTCTGTAATCCATGATGATGTATTTAATTTTTCCAATGTGGTTGATTCTGATGTAGTTGAACTTGATTCCGATGTTTCGGACGCTTGCATTTCAATGAATGAGATTTCAAAGTATGACTATGATGTTGCTACTATCACCATTTTCTATCCAACTAATCAGATCAATGTGCCAGAGGCGCAACCGGTGCCACCAGCGCGACCGTCCACTATGACTATCACAACCCCTGGTCCTTTACCTTTCACCAGCGAAAGGGCCATTCCTTGGCATTATGGGGGGAGTGTGTACACGCAAGATCATGGGGGTAGAACGGCCACTGAAGGTAGAAGAGGGTCAGAAGTCTGAACTTGAAGTTGAAGGTCCCGCAGTGGACAATGTTGGCGGAATCGGGCGATTCACCAGGAGTGGTAGACTGTTCTCACCACCCGTTACCCAAACTAATAATGCTGATGCTGCGGCAAAAGCCAAAGGCAAGCAAGTCGTGAATGAGGGTGCCTCTACACCCCAGGCTGGTTCTGAGCCCACTTTTGCGAATGATGTGGACGAGCTTTTGAGAATTATAAAGAAAAGCGACTATAAGGTAGTCGATCAGTTGATTCAGACTCCGTCCAAGATATCCATTCTCTCACTCCTATTGTGTTCGGAGGCGCACAGGGAGGCACTGCTGAAAGTCCTAAATGCTGCATATGTGCCCCAGGAGATCTCAGTGAACCAACTAGAAGGGATCGTTGCAAATGTTCATGCAAGCAACGGGTTAGGTTTTACTGATTCTGACTTAACACCAGCTGGACGCAACCATAACAAGGCTTTGCATATCTCGATGGAGTGTAAAGACACCGTGTTATATCATGTTTTGGTGGATACAGGTTCCTCTCTCAATGTGCTACCCAAGAGAGCCCTGTCAAGGTTAGAAGTAGAGGGTTTGGTCCTGAAGCCCTCAGACCTTATTGTGAGAGCCTTTGATGGTTCTAAGAGGTCGGTGTTCGAAGAGGTAGAGTTGCCAATTTAGATTGGATCACAAACCTTCAACACCGTCTTCTATGTGATGGATATCAGTCCTTCCTACAGTTGCCTGCTAGGTCGTCCTTGGATCCACAACGCTGGGGCAGTCTCTTCAACTTTACATCAGAAGATTAAATTCCCAGTCAATGGAAGGATTATCACCGTCTGTGGTGAGGAGGATATTCTGGTCAGTAACCTGTCTACATTCAAGTATGTAGAGGTAGAAGGTGAATTTCATGAGACCCTATGTCAGGCCTTTGAGGCAGTTCAGATCAAGGACGCAACTCCGGTGGAAGAGGTTAAAGCGGGTGCCTCTATCTCGTCCTTTAAGCAGGCACAGGCCTTGGTAGATTCAGGTGTTGCTCCTGGCTGGGGACGTCTGTTGGTTTTACCAATGAAAGAAGAAAAGTTCGGGATTGGGTATCAGCCGACATTGACTTCTATAACTTCAACACTTCAGACTCGTCAAGGGCCGGTTACTTTCTCCAGCGCTGGCGTC
The DNA here is from genome assembly GCF_024323335.1 of Lathyrus oleraceus. Classification (NCBI taxonomy): domain Eukaryota; kingdom Viridiplantae; phylum Streptophyta; class Magnoliopsida; order Fabales; family Fabaceae; genus Lathyrus; species Lathyrus oleraceus. Next base: position 343,704,917 of record NC_066580.1, read on the forward strand.
ATTCAGTATGGCCAGGTCTCTGCGGTCAACGATGAAGATGGGGATAGTGATTGCGACATCGATAACTGGGTGCGTCCGAGGATCCCGGGTGAAGTCATCAACAATTGGTCTTCTGAGGAGACTGTCCAAGTCACTTTTCTGGAAGAGTAATTTTTTTGTTTATTCATGCATATCCAAGTCTTACGTTCCGCCCAGGGCGTAATGACTCATTGTAGGGCTCATTTATATGAATGCCTGCATTTTTTATCATCAATAAATGACGTCTTTTTGCATTCAAATATTTTGCTCACTGTCTTTCTATTTATGCAGTTTTCAAAAATCAAAAAATATTAGGCAATGTTTTGTTTAGTTTTTACTCTTTTTTCACACTCATAAGCACATACCATCACTCATGCAGATGCACATCACCGAATCCTATTGATAACAGTTCTGCTATGGCTCGCTTCGACTTTGAAAATCCGATCTTTCAAACTGAAGAAGAGGGTGATGAAGACTGTGAACTCCCTAAAGAACTTGCCAGGTTATTAAAACAGGAGGAAGGGGTCACTCGACCGCATCAAGAGTCTGTTGAAGTGATTAATCTTGGCACCGAGGACGTCAAGAGAGAAATCAAGATAGGGGCTACTTTAGAAGACAATGTGAAGAAGGGGTTGATTAAATTGCTGCAAGAGTATGTTGACATCTTCGCTTGGTCTTATCAGGACATGCCCGGGCTTGACACAGACATTGTGGTACACCGTTTGCCTCTCAAAGAGGACTGCCCTCCGGTCAAGCATAAGCTCAGAAGAACAAGACCAGAGATGGTTGTCAAGATAAAGGAAGAAGTGCAAAAACAGTTGGATGCAGGGTTTCTAGCAGTCACAAATTATCCACCATGGGTTGCAAACATCGTTCCAGTACTTAAGAAGGATGGAAAAGTACGGATGTGTGTTGACTACCGGGATCTGAACAGAGCTAGCCCTAAAGATGATTTCCCATTACCTCACATTGATGTTTTGGTGGATAACACGGCTCAGTTCTCGGTATTCTCCTTCATGGATGGCTTTTCTGGCTATAATCAAATTAAGATGGCACCAGAAGACATGGAGAAGACAACATTCATAACCCCATGGGGCACCTTCTGCTACAAGGTGATGCCGTTTGGTCTGAAAAATGCTGGGGTAACATATCAACGAGCGATGGTGACTCTTTTCCATGATATGATTCATCATGAAATCGAGGTTTATGTTGATGATATGATTGCCAAATATCAGACAAAAGAAGAACATTTGGTGAATCTGCAGAAGCTATTTGAGCGGTTGAGAAAATTCAAGCTGAGGCTTAATCCGAACAAGTGTACTTTCGGGGTGAGATCTGGAAAAGCGATACAGGAAATGCCTGAGCCAAGAACAGAGAAACAAGTCCGTGGTTTCTTAGGAAGGTTGAATTACATTTCCAGGTTCATCTTTCACCTAACAGCCACGTGTGAGCCAATATTCAAATTGTTAAGAAAAGATCAGGCCATCAGGTGGAATGATGATTGTCAAAGGGCTTTCGAGAAGATAAAAGAGTATTTGCAGAACCCTCCAATCCTTATGCCTCCAGTCCCAGGGAGACCGCTGATTATGTATTTGACCGTACTAGACAGTTCCATGGGTTGTGTTCTCGGTCAACACGACGAGACAGGTAGGAAAGAGCATGCCATCTACTACCTGAGTAAGAAATTCACAGATTGCGAGTCGAGATACTCAATGCTTGAAAAGACATGTTGTGCACTTGCATGGGCTGCTAAGCGTTTGAGACAATACATGCTGACTCACACAACCTTATTGATCTCCAAGATGGATCCAGTCAAGTATATATTCGAGAAGCCAGCTCTCACCGGAAGGGTTGCTCGTTGGCAAATGGTACTGACAGAGTACGATATCCAGTACACATCCCAGAAAGCCATCAAGGGGAGTATTCTGTCAGACTATCTCGCTCAACAGCCGGTTGAAGATTATGAGCCGATGAAGTCTGATTTTCCAGATGAAGACATCATGTTCCTCAAGATGAAAGACTGTGAAGAGCCAGTTGTTGAGGAGGGACCTGATCCATACGAAAGGTGGACTTTGTTGTTTGATGGGGCTGTCAATGCCCGAGGAAGTGGAATTGGTGTTGTCATTACTACTCCGAAAGGTGCCCACATGCCTTTCACCGCTCGTCTTACTTTTGAGTGCACCAATAATGAAGCTGAGTATGAAGCCTGTATCTTGGGTATCGAGCAAGCCATTGATTTGAGAATCAAGACTCTGGACATCTTCGGAGATTCAGCTCTAGTGATCAATCCAGTGAATGGTGATTGGAATACTCTCCAGCCTAATCTGGTCCCTTACAGAGATTACACGAGAAGATTGTTGACTTTCTTCACAACAGTAAAGTTGTATCATATACCTCGTGATGAGAATCAGATGGCAGATGCTCTTGCCACTCTATCCTCCATGATCAACGTGATTCGGTGGAACCATGCTCCCAGGATCGATGTTATGCGCCTTGATAGGGCCGCGCATGTGTTTGCTGCTGAACTGGTAGCTGACGACAAGCCCTGGTATCACGACATCAAGTGCTTTCTGAAGAATCAAGAGTACTCTGCAGGGGCATCCAACAATGATAGAAAGACTTTGAGGAGATTGGCCGGCAATTTCTTCTTGAACAAAGATGATGTTCTGTATAAGAGGAACTTCGACATGGCTTTGCTCAGATGCGTGGATAGACACGAAGCAGACATGTTAATGCAGGAAGTTCACAAAGGCTCCTTCGGTACTCATGTCGGCGGACATGCAATGGCTAAGAAATTGCTGAGAGCGGGTTATTACTGGATGACCATGGAATCTGATTGTTTCAAATATGCTCGGAAGTGTCATAAATGCCAGATTTATGCTGATAAGGTACATGTGCCGCCAAATCCTTTGAATGTGATGTCTTCGCCGTGGCCTTTTGCCATGTGGGGCATTGATATGATTGGAAAGATTGAGCCGACCGCCTCCAATGGGCATCGCTTCATCCTTGTTGCCATCGACTATTTCACCAAGTGGGTCGAAGCAACATCATTCGCGAATGTCACCAGACATGTGGTTGCCCGATTCATTAAGAAAGAAATCATTTGTCGTTATGGGATTCCCAAAAGAATCATTACGGATAATGGTTCTAATCTCAATAACAAAATGATGAAGGAGTTGTGCCAGAACTTCAACATTCAGCATCACAATTCTTCCCCTTATCTCCCTAAGATGAACGGCGTTGTTGAGGCAGCAAATAAGAACATAAAGAGAATTATGCAGAAGATGGTTGTTACGTACAAAGATTGGCATGAGATGCTACCCTTCGCCTTGCATGGGTACCGTACTTCAGTACGTACGTCGACCGGGGCAACCCCTTACTCCCTTGTGTATGGTATGGAAGCAGTCCTACCTGTTGAAGTGGAGATTCCTTCTCTAAGAGTCCTGTTGGATGTCAAGTTGGACGAAGCTGAATGGATTCGAACAAGGTTCAATGAGTTGAGCTTATCGAAGAGAAGCGAATGGCAGCCATTTGTCATGGGCAGTTGTATCAGAGTCGGATGAAGAGAGCCTTTGATCAGAAAGTGCGTCCTCGATGTTTCCAAGTCGAAGATTTAGTGTTGAAAATGATCCTTCCTCCTCAAACAGATCACAGGGGCAAGTGGACTCCTAACTATGATGGACCGTATATTGTCACCAAGGTTTTTGATGGTGGGGCCTTAATGCTTGCAACTATGGATGGTGAAAACTTCCCTTCCCCTGTGAACTCAGACGCAGTTAAAAAATACTTCGCATAAAACAGACCCGCTGGATAATAAAAAGAATAGTCCAGGCAAAAAATGGGCATCCCGACGAACCAAGAAAATGAAAAGGTTCGGGCAAAAATTAGGGATTAAAAATGAAAAGATTGTACACCCGGTAAGTTGAAAACCTGAAAAGGAAACTTAGGCAAAAATGGGTATCCCGGTGGATTGAAAACCCGAAAAGGGCGATCCAGGCAAAAGTTAGGGATTAAGCGAATGACTGCGTTCTGAGTAGTTCTGAATCTCATCCCATGTCGATAACTGGAAACTTCCGAAGGTAGGAAACATTCCAATCACTCTTTTCAGAAAGCTGATCATCTGGAGGATCTTGAAGACGAGCGAATCATAGCAGAATTGGAACCCGATAGGAATCCATTTCACATTGCCATTAGATTAATTTCTGTTTTTATCTTTTGTGCGATTACCTCTTTCCAGGGATTGCTTCCTGATGTAAATGCCTATTCAGAGGCCACTCAATCAATAAAATCATGTTATTTAGTACATCTCTGTGTTCATTTTCATTTTACTATTTTGTTTGCAAAAATGACGTCCGAATTTTTGATAAACATTGCATCATGAAACATAAGAGCTTTACAGATATATGCTTAATAAACATTTAAAATTGCTGTAAATTTTAAGTGCTTTGGATTTTCTATTCAGAACAGGTACACTCTGTAGCACCTCAAATTTGCACCTCCCATTTGTGTATATATTTCATCTTTAGGTCATTAATATCACATTAGCATTGCATAGCATGTTACATCTCATCAGGCAAGACTGGTCAAGAGATTCAACTGTGCAAGGCAACAAGAGCATTGTCCATGAGATCAAAGCCCTAGGGTGGTTCCATTGAGCTTACATGACCCAAGGATCATTTTGAAGCAATTTGGCCAAGTATTGAAGGCCCAGAACTCATCAGTGCATGTGCAAATCATCTGAGGCCCATAGAAGTCAACAGAAGTCAACTGTAAAGTCAACTGTGGATTTGGAGGTGGGAAGTGATTAGAGATGATTCATTCATGTTCAAACAAGTCTCATTTGACATTTCAAACATCAACATTGAAGAATTTGAAGTCAGGTCAAGACTTTCCAAAAATAGCAGGTGACCTGTAATTTGAACTTTCCAAAAATGGAAAGGTTTTAGACCAACTTCAACTCAAGATTACATCATCAATAAATCTTCAAATGAAATTTTGTCCAACATGAAAGTCGAAGATCTTTCTCTCCCATTTCCAAAAAGTCCAAGATCATGAATTTCTCATGTGTGGTTGAGGAGATATGATCCAATCATGGCAAAGTGTGTTTAAAAGTCAAATGGGCATAACTTTTGAACCAAAGCTCCAAAATGAGTGGTTCTTTTTGCATTTTGATTCTCATGACATGTACTTTCCAAGCATAGAATTACATGGCATAAATTTCCTTTGTATGGGCATGTGCTTGTTCATGAAGATTTGTGAAGAAAATTGCATAAAATCATTTTGGTTGATCATGAGCATACAAAACCAATTCAAAAGCTTGCATGGGCATTAATTAAGTGATTTTGGGCCAGATTCGTGCACTGTTCACGTGCTACCTCATGCATGGGGGTGAAAAACACATTTTTGCACATACACCTCAAAATTGATTAATCTCATTTGCATTTGGCTTAAACAGGTTTTAAACATCATTAGCATGAGGTATATATTGTTAATCATAACTGTATTGGTCATTAGCTTCATTTTCAGATCTAGAACCAAAAATCATCAAAATTCTTCTCTCAATTTTTTTTGCAAATTCTTCACACAAAAGCATTTCCTCTTGTTTGATTCATGCTCATGAGGTGTTTTTGAGAAGATTTGGACGTGGAATCAAGGCAAATCGTGGAATATTGAGCCAGAGGCAAAGCTTGAAGCATCCATGGAGCTTGCAATTTGAGCTGGATTCGTGCATACTGGAACCTCTAATTCATCACCAATCACTTCAATAGGCATTGTGGAGGAGATTTGAGCTGTAGCTGAGCTTGGAAGCACACGATTCCAACTTCTGTTCTTCAAGAGGTCAGGATTCGATCTTTCTAATTTTGAAATTCATTAGGATATTGGTGTAGATCATGGCTTGGTGATGATTCTGATACAAATTTTGAGTGAATTGGTGTTGTATTGACAAAGTTACATGCATTTCAAGTTTTTATGACATTTTTTCTTTTCTTCGATCTGGAGTTATTATGATGTTTTGATGCAAAATGATGCTTGATCTTGCATGTACATGAGATGAGGAACCGATTGGTATAGGTTTTAATGATTTCTGGACATTTTTTTTGAAATCTGGAAAATGCGTATGAAGATCATCATGATCTTCATCTTCAACCTATAAGCTTCATGCGTTTCCAGAAACTGCTAGGACTTGGCTAGGGTTTTGCTACGAAATCTGCATGTGATTTGCTACGAAATTTTGAATTAGCTACGAATCTAGAAGCGCGCCAGGCTTAGGGTTTTTGTGTCAATACGCTGCCGTTTTGATGTTAGGCGCCAGATTTGAATTTGCGCCAGGTTCGATCTTGGCTGAGGGACTTTTTCAAATTGCCATGCATTTTTCACCATTCCCTCCCATTTTGCCATGCCTTGCTTCACTTACATTTTCAAATTTTTCCAAACTTCCAAAAATCATTATAAATTGAAAATTGCACCAATTTGATCCCAATTTTTTGCTATATGTTCCTTATCCTGTCTACTTTTTTATGATCATAAATTGCAAAATTGTGCCTGGCTTAAAAATTGATTTGTCCTAGGGTGATTGAACATGTGTCCATTTATGATATTGCCTTGTTCCTTTCATCATAAAATGCTTTTTCTTATCCAATGATTCTGAAATTTTGTGTGTGGATTCTAGACATGTTGATGAACATTTTGGCTTTGGTTTGACATTTTTCCCATGTGTCATTTCTGTTTTATGATTGAGTTAACTTGGTGTGACAATTTGTGTCACCCATTTGGTTGTCTGTTTTGTACCATGTGATTGCCATGCCAAATGATATCCAATGCTCCTGATTTTTTGTATGATGATCATGTTATATGTCTTGTGTAATCATGAATTTTTCCAAGATTATTTGAGTCATTTTGGATTTGATGTGCATTTTTCTTCTTGATGTTTCAAATGTGACTAGGTTTTGCATACCTTGCCATGTTTTGCTCATGAAATGAATATGCTTAATGATCTTGGTGTGAGACTTGTTGAGACTTATTCTTGATTGGATAAGGATGATTCATGTTAAATTTGAGGTTCTGTTTTGACTTTTTTCTCCATCTTTGACCCTAGGCTTTGACCTAGTGGTTTGTGGCTTACATGTGGGTTTTGATTTCAGGTTTAAGCATCCAAGTCCATAGTTGATGATGCTTCCTCATTTGAGCATTGATATTTGCTTTTGATTACTAACACTTGTGTGTTTTGTAGGTTGATGCTAACTCATTTGAGTTTGCCTTATGGCTTGCTCATTGTTGCCTGATGCTTTGTCTGTTTGTGTGATTAACTGTTGTTTGTCTGTCTGTACAGTTGAACTGATTGGTTTAGATCTTTTCACAGGTACCTAAGTGGCTTTGAGTTCATTAGAACTTGCTTTGCTAGCTTGTGGTTTGCTTACCACTAAGGTATAACTCTCTTGGCTTCATGTAGTCTGGAAGACCTGTCCTGTTATGTGGGCAGGCACCTGTCTGAAGCCCTCCTTAAGAGGCAATGCTTGTGAATGTTTATTTTTGTGCCAAGCAGGTAAAGTCCTCTTTAGAGGCAATTGGCAGATACAAGGGATGTGCAATCCATCCCCTGCTATTCAATTGTGTCATTCACTTTGCTCACACACCAGGTGTTGATGCATCGTGAATAAGAACCCAAGATCTTTGTTGTGTCAGTCTTGTGGAGAAGAGTTCCTACATTCTGAACTCCCACACTTTCTTTTTGAGGCATGCTCTCCCAGGCCAGGGATAAGAGCTGTGAGGTCTTACCCTCACTTTCCATTTCATCTGCTTCACCCTAACTCTCAATGTTAGGGTTAAGAGCTAACCACACCCTATTCCAGTTGGCTTGTTTGTCGAGGTTGACTTGACCCCTTGACTAAAGCCTAGCCTTGTGTGAGCCACTTGTTTGTATATAGTGTGTGTGCTTGCTTTTGTGCTTGTGATTGATTGTGCTGTTTAGGCTAGCTTGCTTCCTGTGCAAGTTAGGATAGAAACCTCAACATAGGGATCGTATGCATGACAACTTCTAGGCTCGAGTCGTAGTCTCCCTAGTAGTTTGTGTCTCCCTTTGTCTCTGATTAGGTTAGAAGTTCTTTCCCTGTTCAGGGGAACTACGTTGCCCTGATCCTCATACCAGATAAGGTACGTAGGCAGGAGATGAGCTGATCTCTCCGGGCACCCTTTTTCTTTTTCAACCCTTTTGTGTGCGTTTGGAGTCTGACGCAAGTCCAGCGATTGGCAGTTGGTTTCCTGTGTCTTGTTTGCTTGTGGAGTCTGACATAAGTCCAGTGATTGGCAGTCGGTTTCCTGTGTGTGTGTTTGTTGGTTCGGAGTCTGATGTAAGTCCAGCGATTGGCATTCGGTTTCCATGTTTGTCTGTTTGTGTGGAGTCTGACGTAAGTCCAGCGATTGGCAGTCGGTTTCCTGTGTTGGTTTTGTTTGGCGTGCGTTAGCCGAGCTACGAGTGCTCTGATTCTTCTCCGGTCAGAGAAGATACGTATGCATAGGATGCGACATCCTAGCGAGCATGTTTCCCCTGTCCCGAACTACGTCGACTCTGATGTTTGTGTCTGACAAACTACGTAGGCCCAGGATGCGATATCCTGCCGAGTCCGCTTCTTCCGTCTTTCGTCTGTGTTTCCTTCCAGCCTTGTGCAGTGTTTGTGAGCATTTTTTAGCAACCTTTCTTCTATTCTTTTGTGCGTGGATCCCGTCGAGTACGACGGATGCGTAGGGGTGCTAATACCTTCCCTTCGCATAACCGACTCCCGATCCCATCTTTCTCTGGTCGCGAGACCATGTCTTTTCCAGGTTTACTTCGAGCGTTTCCTTTCCCTCCTTTGGGATAAATAACGCACGGTGGCGGCTCTGTTGTTTCGTTTTCCCGCCGGTTTTTCGCGTAATGCGACACACTCGGGGCATTTCCTTAAGGTACCCAGCAGATGATCGCATATGTTTTTCCCCAACAGTCGGAAGTTGGTATCTTATCCCTGCATAGTTGATCAGAGCATTGGATCCTTCAATCCCCAGCAGGTTCTCACCATTGTACTCCCCCAAGCATTTGCTTCAGATTATACGCTCCCCAGTAGAGTTGACAGTGCCAGACTGTATATCCCCAGCGGAGTTGACAGTGCCAGACTGTATCTTCCCAGCAGAAACAGCTGCTCCTCAGAGTTCGATGCCAGATCGATAATCCCAATGTCAGATCCATGGTCTCTTTCCTTGAAGCAGAATCTCGGTACCGTATCGGTGTTTGCTTCCCCTGTTGAGTCGCCTCTCTCGCAGATTATGGTTGCCAGAACCACTGTCGCTTTTCTCGCCAGCAAGTTTTCAGTATCATTCTCTCCCCAATCAGAGTCTCGGTATTTTGTTATTGCCAGAACACCGTGTGGCGGGTCATTTTCCCACAGAGTTCTTTGTGCTGTGCATCTCCAACAGCCTTGCCAGATTGTGATCATTTCCCCAGCAGAATTCCTTGCATCGGCTTGGCATTCTCCCCAGCATTTCGCATCCCTGCATGTAGAATCATATTGCATTGCATCCTCTCAAGTCGCGTAGCATTTCCATTTTCCTGGAGCATTACACCATTGAAAAATTCAAACATATGCATGTAAAGCATAAGACATTCTCGGTATCCCAAGTGATGAGCCAGAAGTTGTTTCCAGTACTCAGACTGAAGATTGTTCATAACCTATTATCCCCAGCATGGGTCGTTGGCCCACGCGCCGCCTCAATTATCATTTTCCCTATTTCTGCCGACGCTGACAAGCATGAAAGTTTTTCCGGTATCCAGACCGAAGTGGCATTCAGGCCAATTTTCCGATGTTCAGATCGAAAAAGTTTTCGACGTTCAGGTCGACGCAACTTATGGCATTCAGGCCAACTTTCCGGTATCCAGACCTAAGTGGCATTCAGGCCAATTTTCCGATGTTCAGATCGAAGAAGTTTCCGACGTTCAAGTCGATGCAACTTGTGGCATTCAGGCCAATTTTCCGGTATCCAGACCGAAGTGGCATTCAGGCCGATTTTCCGATGTTCAGATCGAAGAAGTTTACGACGTTCAGGTCGACGCAACTTGTGGCATTCAGGCCAGGTTTTTCCGGTATTCAGACCGAAGTGGCATTCAGGCCAATGTTCTGATGTTCAGATCGAAGAAGTTTCCATCGTTCAGGTCGACGCAACTTGTGGCATTCAGGCCAGTTTTTCGGGTACTCAGACCGAAGTGGCATTCAGGCCAGCCTCTCGGTGTTCAGACCGATATTAATAATCTCATATCTTCCGATGCTCAGATCGAAGTCATTTCCAGTATTCAGACTGATGAGCGGCATTCAGGCCATGGTTATTTCTGTGTTACCATTTATTTTGGTATCCAGGTTAACATTCTTTTTCGGTATTCAGACCGACTCTCACCGTACCAGACAGACTCTTCTTTCAAGACCACCTCTTTGCCGATTCTGACGGGCATTGTTACTTCACTTCACTTCAGTGCAAATTTTCGGGCTTTTATTGTATTCAATCCCTTGATACCTCAAAAGTGCGAAAGTCGCAACTATCTTCTTTTCGGGTCTCCAGTTGATTGAATAGGGGCAGCTGTAATACCCCAAAATTTACCCCCCCTCATTCATGCATTCATTTTTAGGTCATTTAACATTTCATATTGCATTTCATCATGTCAATCTGAATTAGATCCAAGAAGCTCGAATATCATCCAAGACACTTTGTGGGTTCTATCTAGGTGATCAGTCAACACAAGGAAATGGTTTGAGATACTTCCAACATGTTCAAATGGGGTCTATTCATCATTCAAAACACTAATCTCGAAGGAGCAAAAAAGCAGAGCCTGAGCTGTCATGCTTGCTAGGCGAGCAGCGTGATTCGCTTAGCGAAGCTGAACTGTCATGCTCGCTAGGCGAGCAAATCCTTCGCTAGGCGAAGCACGCGTTTTAAAATATAACAGAAAAAATCTTGGACTTGGACCTCTCTCATTTGAGCCCACAAAGCCACGAAAATCAGGTTATAAATTCTAAAGTTTCAGTGAAACAAAACCCTAGAGAGAGAAAGAGGGAAGAAAAAAGAGAGAGAAGAGCTAACAAAATTCAGAGCAGCCTCCGGACACTGAAGGGAACTCATCTGCAAAGAACCTATTCTACCTCATATAAACCCTAAGATTGCTCTACAAACCCAACCGCGCAATCCAATTTCATTCGATCTCTCCAATCAGGTTTTCCTTATTCCCATTATTTTATGCTTTCAATTTGAAATTCCTAAATGTATGAGGTATTACGGTGAATTTGGAAGAATGGGCATCGTTCGGTTTTGCCCACAGGTAAATATGCATGAATGTGTAAAATAACGCCTTGAATGTTTAATCGTTTGATTTCTGAAATGTGTGCCATAGGGTTTGGGGTTTCTGAAACCGCCCTGTTATCAAAGAAGAACCCAGAACCCGCAGGCGTTCGCTAGCACCATTGCTAAGCGAGCCTGTAGCGAGGCTTCGCTAAGCCTTCGCTAGGCGAAGCAGTAGCGAGCGTGACATAAGTTGTTTTTTTGCTCTTTAATCTGTTCGGTGATTGTTATGACATACTTTCTCTTGCCTCCGTGCACTGTTTACCTGACGCTTTGTTGTCATGTTTCCTTTGTTTGGTGTAACTCTTGATTGCACCCCATCTTGTTTTTCTAACCTGTTTGTTGAGTTTTTGTGAGGGCTCACATGACTCCTGAAAGGATAGCTTACTTGGCATTCCACTTTATTTGTGGGATACCATTTGGAGATTTATTCCGATTACCTGTATTGACTTGCTTTCTTTGATGGTGCCAGCTTGAGAGATCTCTGGGTTTCTTATTTCTTTAGTTGTTGTTACTTCCGATCTTTATCCGTGTGGTAGATCTCTCGATCCTTTATCTTTCCCGCATTTACCGCTTTCTTAGCTGGAAGACCTCGATAGTGTAAGACCCCAATTTTGTCCCTAAGATCCCTCATGGCATCATATCATAGCATTACATAGCCTCAAGGATCTTTGAGCATCTTGTGCTCCTTTACTTGTGGGTGGGATATCTTGTGAGTGTTTCTTTGATCACCAAGCATGTTTTCACTATATATTATTGCTTTTCTTGTTTAAACACTAACCAAAAGCATCAAAACTATGTCATCTAACATTTGTTTTGCAGTCTAAGCAGCCACAAGTCAGGCAATTCAAGGTTTTCCTCTGAGCAAGAGCAGATGGTATTTTCTTGAGATAAGGACTATCACATTATTATATTGAGCTTATATGAGCTAGAGGTTCATTTTGAAACCAATTCATCAAGTGGCAAAGGCCCAAGTTCATCAGAATATTTTCAGGTCATCTAAGGACCAATGCAAATCAACTGAAAGTCAACTGAGGGCTTTGAGTGTGAGAATTGAATTTCTTCATCCCATTCATGTTCAAACAAGGCTTATTCATCATGTCAAACATCTATGTTGAAGAATTTGAAGTCAGTGCAAAAGTTTCCCAAAATGGAAAGTGACCTATAATTTCAAGTTTTCAAAAATGGCAAGTTTTTGGACCAAATTCAACTTAACTTTACAACATCAAAGAAGCTTCAAATGAATTTTTGTCAAACATTAAAGTTGAAGATCTCTCTCTCCCATTTCCAAAAAGTCCAAGATCATGAGCATCTGATGAATGGTTGAGAAGATATGGTCAAAGGATTGCAATGTGTACATGGAACTTCAACAAGCCATAACTTTTGATCCAAAGCTCCAATTTGAGTGCCTCTTTTTGCATTATGCTCCTCATGACATATATTTTCCAAATCCGTCATCACATTGCATGAAATTTCATCATATGACCATTTGCTCATTCATGTTCATTTTGGAGGGAAATTTGGAAATTCAAAATTGGTGCATTACATGAGCTAAATACCATTAACATTGTGTTAATGAGAGGTTTTTGAGTGAAAATACACATGCACATGCTACTGTTCACGTGTAGATTTGCCATGCACCACACAATCTTCCATTTTTGGTCATGCACCTTATGTTCACTAATTACAATTAGCCATTGCCTAATTAATTTTTCAGAGTGATTAACATGTCATATAAAGCCTTAATCCTAACAGAATTTTCAGGACAACAACTTCTAGATCTAGATTTGAGTTTTCCCTCCATTTTTTCTCTCATCTCAAACTTCAAAATTCTCCACATAACATAGCAATTTTCTTGCATATTATGGATTATGGAGTGTAATTGAGTGCAGATCAAGCTTTGATTTGAAGAATTCGAGCAGAAATCAAGTTGTGCAAGCTCAAGAACATGAAGATGGAAACTGCCATTTGAGCTAGATCCAAGCATTTCCAAGCTTTAATTCATACATCAAACTTCAAGTCATCATCTCAGGATTGGATCTGGAAATTTGCAAGGCCTTGAATCGTTGGTTTCATCATTCTGCTCTTCAAGAGGTTACAATTCGATCATCACCTTTCTTCATTTTATGCACATGTTTAGGTAGAGCTTTTCATGCTGGTTACACTGATATAAATTTCATGAAAAATGGTGGAATATTGCTTGAGTTATGCTGAGTTGAAAGTTTGTGTGCAATAATGTTTTTGTTCGATTCTCTTGATTCATTGAGAATTAGGCCTAGATAATGCTCGATCCGTGTTCCTCATTGAATAAGCGTTCGAATGATGTATATATGGCGCAATTCTGGAAAAAAATTGGCCATGGTGTACTGTAGCACCACCGTCTTCATGAAGAAGACGGTGGAAACCACCGCAGGAACCGCCGTCTGGTTCGCTGTATATGAACTTAGGGTTTATCCCAGTCATCCGCCACGCGTGCGCTTAAGTGTCCATTTGTTTGGCTGATGTTCCATTGACCTGGTCCACATGCGCATTGAATCTGAGTTGGCATGCCAACTCAATTATTGAAACGGCTGCGTTTCAATTGTGTATGCGCTACATCAACCTTTATGCACGGTTCGATTCCTGGCTGTGTAGTTTTGTGGATTTTATTCTCCCAGCTCTTGATTATTTTGCTACATGGTCCGATCCTCCGCTCCAACATATTTTCAAATTGCTCAAACCATTTATCATTTCCCTCCAATTATCATGTGCATGATTCACATTATTCCAAATATTTTCATCCAACTTTGAAAAATCATAATAAATTGAAAATTAATCCAAATCACTTCCAATTTTTTGCTACATGTTCATATGGATGTCTATTATTTTGTGGTTGTGATTTCATGATTTTATCATTTATGGATTTTTATTTGTGTTGGATTATTTGAAAATGTATGCAAATGTACCATGCTTCATTCATTCTATTGTGAAATGCTCATACATTGGCCAATTGATTTGAAATTAGGTATGCTGATTCCCAACATGTTGCTTGATTTTTGAGGCTTGGTTGTGCATTTTTAGCATTTTTCATCTCTATTTTAGGTACATGAATGCATGGTGTGACAATGTGTGTCACACAATTTGATGTCATACTTGTTCATTTTCATTTCTAGCTCAATTGAGCTCTGTTGATTCTAATTTTTGGCATGATGATTGTGTTTAACATGTTGTGTGCACATAAAAATTTTCATGATTGTTTGATTCATTTCTGTTTTAATATGGAATTTTCATTCTTGATGACCAATTGTGTGCTTTGTAATTGCCTTTGCCATATCTTGCTCATGTAATGCCTTTGCTTGATGCTTTAGACTTGGTCCTTTTTAGGACATGTTCTTACTTGATTAAATGAGATTCATGTTGAATATTGGTTGCTGTTTTGACTTTTTGCTTTGCCTTTGACCCTAGGCTTTGCCCTAGGAGTTTGTACTCACAATTTGAGCTTTGCCTTTCAGGTTCAAGCAATTAGTTCTAATGGATGATGTGATCTCCTTGCTTGAGATGCAATTTACTTTGTTTAACTAATTTTGATTGTGTTGTAGGTCCTTGGGTGGCTAACTCACTTGAGTATTTGCCTCTTATGGCTTACATTTTGTACATATTGGGAATGTCTGACTGTTGTTAATTGTTTGGTTGTCTGAATGTGAATACTGATTGTTTAGCTCTTCATACAGGTACCTTAGCCGCTTAAGCTCATTATCTGAGCTTTGCTTTGCTTGTGGTTGGTTTACCACTTAGGTAATCTCTAACTCCATGTAGTCTGGAAGCCCTGTCGTTTCTGTTTGGCAGGCATTTGGCTGAAGTCCTCCTTAAGAGGCGATGTCTTTGATTATTTACTTTTGTGCCATGTACTTCAAGTCCTCCTAAGTGAAGAGGCAATTAGCAGATAGAAGGGATTTGCAATCAATCCCCTGCTATTCAGTTGAGTCTTTCACTATGCTCGCACTACGTGCTGATGCATTTGAATAAACACCCAATATCATTGTATATAGAGTCAGTCATGTGGAATAGAGTTCCTCATTCTGGACTCCCACACCTTCTTTGATTCAAGCTCACCCAGGCCAGAGTTAAGAGCTATGAGGTCTAACCCTCATCTCCCATGTCATCTGCTCACCCTGACGGTCAATGTCAGTGGTTAAGAGTTTGAACACCCATAAACAGTATTGGCTTGTTTGTCAAGGTTGATATGACCCCTTGACTAAAGCCCAACTTTGTTTGAGCCTCTTGCTTGTGTATAGAGTGTGCTAATTGATTGTTGTGATTGATTGTGTTTGCTTGTGCATATTGTTTTGCATATTGTCTTTGCATTTGTTATCTGCTTTGTTTGAGGAGTCAGATGTAAGACCAGTGATTGGCTATCTGTTTCCTGTTCCTTTTGGGGAGCTGGATATAAGACCATTTATTGGCACTCCAGTTCCTGCTTTATTTTCTTTTGTGGAGTCAGATGTAAGACCAGTGATTGGCTATCTGTTTCCTATCTTGTTT
This sequence comes from Lathyrus oleraceus, assembly GCF_024323335.1. Classification (NCBI taxonomy): domain Eukaryota; kingdom Viridiplantae; phylum Streptophyta; class Magnoliopsida; order Fabales; family Fabaceae; genus Lathyrus; species Lathyrus oleraceus. The sequence continues at coordinate 343,720,811 of NC_066580.1, forward strand.
TCTTTTGTGGAGTCAGACGTAAGACCATTGATTGGCCATCTGTTTCCCATGTTGCTTTGTGGAGTTGGACGTAAGACCATTTATTGGCACTCCGTTTCCCATCTCGTTTCGGAGTTGGACGTAAGACCATTTATTGGCCATCCATTTCCAGTTTTGTTTTGAACTCGCTTATTTGCTTTTGCTTTGTTGCCTGATTCTAAAGGAACTTACTTGGATCATTTCTATGATCTTGAGAAAGGAATTCCTGCTTGTGGCCTTGTCCCTTATCCTCAACCCTTTTGTGCTAAACCTTACCCTTTTTTAATCCTTAAACCAAAAAAACCAGAAAACTTTTGTGCAAACATCAGATTCTCTTTTCAAATTAGAAACCTAGGCCTTAAGCCTTTGATTTTCAAACTTCACTTTCATAAATACTCATTGTAATTGAACTTTAACTCATACTTTGACTTCACTTTGTGAATAATTCTCATTGGTTAATTCAACTCACTCAATTGCTTTTGTGGCTCTTGTCTACTTCTTAATCAAGTTTTCATGCATTAGCCATAGATCTGAATTATCTTAGCGGTTGATGTAAATCTCACCTCATCCTTAGTGATCGAATCGTAAGTCTTCCATACTGATAACAGGGTTAACCCCTCTAGTATGTCGAAGCTATTCTCACATGGTGGATTGTTGACTCAGGTCGAGTGTTCTCCCTTTGATAATGAAAGACCTTAGGGCTTTTGTTTAAAATCAATTCACTCATCTTTTTTTGGAAATCTTTTAGCCGAACTACGGCGTTTTGATCCTTATCTTTCATGAAAGGTACGTAGGTAATGGGTTTCATCCATTCAAACACAAAAATAACTAACTTGTACATTCTTCTCTCATCTCTTCAATCAATGTTTGCACAATAAATATTTCATAAACAAATAACCTGATACAACAAGTTGTGAAAAGGGCTCCCTAGGAGTACCTAGGATGTTGTGGGTGCCTAACACCTTCCCATAGCATAACCAACCCCCTTACCCAGATCTCTGACCCCCTTTTACTAGTTTTGTTTGTAAAACTTTATAGGCTTTTGTTCGCTTTCTAGCCATTCCTTTGGATAAATAGAAGTGCGGTGGCGACTCTATCTTTGTATGATTTACCTTGGATCTAGTTAATATTTCCAATGGTGACAAATACACCACTACAGAAAAATGGCGACTCTGCTGGGGACATCTAATCCTTGGTGGGTTTTGCCAACTTTTCACACTTGTTGTGTTATATTTGTTTATGACATATTTTTGTGCAATTTGGGATTACTGTATTGATTGTAATGTTTGAATTGCTTGATATATCAATTGCTGCTTGCTTGGTGATCTCTGTGAGATAAGTTCTATACCCGAACTCGAGTGCACCTTAGGATAGGAGAATGGCGTAGTCTCGTCGACTTGTGTGGAGTTATTCCTTAGCAAGTTGACTTGCGAGTCCATTCACTTGGTGGAGGTCATGTTGGGATCATAATGTCACACAAGTTATTTGTGGTTAGGCATTATCTTTCCAATATGTGCCTTAGAAGCCAAGGACCTTAGTTTACCAAGCCCATCTTGGCCTATTTTTAGGATGTAGTGCGAAGGTCGTTCAAATGTCAGATTTGATGCGATTGTTACGCAATACTACACTCATAAGAGTCTCTCTTGAGAATATTTTTGGAATACAAGTATTCGTTCCTCCGATAATATTCGAAAGATGGGATGATGACTATGAGAACCTCTGGTAGAACATGTTCAGCAGGTTTAAACCCTAGTACACTCCCTTTGGGTGGTTCTTAACCGAGACTCCATGCTCGTGACTCGCAACAAACCCGTGATTCATGGTTGATCCGTTCACATCTCCTTAATATCAATGGAACTTGGGTGTTGATAAGGTGAAAACCCTAATCCACCAAAATGGATGATTGATATTAAGGATAATACGAGCTATCCCATGACCTTTGTCTGGTGTGTTTTGCTTGATCCTTGAATGTGATTGTTGCATTCATGCATTCATGCATTCATCTGCATCCATATCATCAAAAAAAAAATTCAAGGAACTTAAGGGGTTTATTTGCAAAATTTTCAGATATGGAAAGACAAAAAAGGCATACCAAGAAGTACAACTTCAGACAACCCGATCTGAAAGAGTTAAGGAATCTGACATCCTATGTACTAGATCCCTTGGGTTTCAAAGCTCGTTATGGGAAGCTTCTGCCTCTTCTGACTACTCAGGTCGACGAAGGGTTGATGGGTACTTTGGTGCAGTTCTATGATCCTCTGTATCACTGCTTCACTTTTCCAGACTTTCAGCTGTTGCCTACCCTTGAGGAGTACGCTCATCTTGTGGGTATTCCAATTCTGGATCAAGTGTCGTTCAGTGGCTTGGAGAGTATTCCTACTTCTCAAGAGATAGCTGACTTGTTGCACATAGATGAATCTTTGGTTAAAGCTCATATGACTACCAAAGTTGGAATTCAAGGTCTCCCTTCTGAGTTCCTCATCGCTCAAGCTACCGTTTATGGGAATGCCATGAGTGAGGATGCCTTTGAAGCCATATTCGTGCTTCTCATCTATGGATTGGTATTGTTCCCCAACATCGACAAATTTGTGGATGTGAACGCTATTAGGATCTTCTCTGTTCTTAATCCCGTTCCGACTCTGTTGGGTAATACCTATGTCTCTTTGCACCTGAGGAATGCAAAGGGTGGTGGCGTTATTGTGTGCTGTTTGCCTCTGTTGTATAAGTGGTTTATTTCTCACTTACCTCAGACGGTCGCTTTCAAGCAGAACAAGGGATGTCTACGGTGGTCTACGAGACTCATGTCTCTCACTAATGATGATATCTCTTGGTATGATCGTGCATATGACGGTGTCCAGATCATCGACTCTTGTGGTGAATTCTCCAATGTGCCTCTTCTTGGTACATGTGGTGGGATTAGCTACAACCCTATCTTAGCACGTCGTCAGCTTGGGTTCCCCCTAAAGGATAAACCTAATAACATTCTGTTAGAAGGTGTGTTCTTTCAGGAGGGTAAAGATCCCCAAGGCCTGAAAGCCAGGATGGATCGCGCTTGGCGCAAGATTCACAAGAAGGGTAGAAGTGAGTTGGGTCCGAAGAATTGTATAGCTCTGGAGCCGTATACTACTTGGGTGAGGAAGAGAGCATCTGAGTATCTCATGCCTTATGATTATCCGAGACCTACACCTTTGGTTGTGGTTGGGCCTTCAACCCTCCCTAACCAAGGCGTAGAGGAGTTGAGAGACGAAGACATTTCACGTGCCTGGATCCGTGAAAGAGAAGAGTTGCTTCAACAGCTTAAGGAAAAGGATGCTTTGATCGAATTCCTCGAGCATCAGGTCATTGATGATCTTGACGATGCATGGACTTCTCTACTTCCTCAGTCTTCCAAGTTCTGGAAAAGGAGGTATGACAGACTCGCCAAAGAGAAGGCAGATATGGAAGCAGCATATGAGAGAGAGGTTAAGAAGCTTCGTGCAGCTTATCTTCCGGCATCCCGAGCTTCTAGGGATCCATAGGATGTTTATTTTCCTTTTCTCTTGTAATAATTGACAATGTTGTACTTCTTTTTCTCAAATATATTTGATGAGATATTTTCCCTATGCGATAAAATGCTTAATATTCAAAATTTGCAAACAATACCCTAAAGTTCCTTCGAAAATAAAACAAATCATGTGCACGAGCATTGCATGCATCATTTGCATAAGCAGGTGGTGTTCTCATCCTTTGGTCTTGTGATCTGACTCTGTGCTCTTCATTTATTTTGAAGACAAGCTGACTCATCGGTACTACACCAGAGCCAACTCTTCCAGATTGATGGATCATCTCGAGCAAGAGAACCGAGAGCTAAAAGAGGAATTCGCCAGACTGAGTGCTTTGATGGAGTCTTTCCTGGCAGTCCAGAACCAGCCGTCTCCAACACCTGCAACTCCTCCCCAGAGGACAGTCGTTTCTGAGATTGTTTCCTCTACAGTGCCAGCTGCCAGTGCCCACTTCGTGCCAACAGCCATGTCGTCCGGGTTTCCGTGGGGGATGCCTCCCGGCTTTATGCCTGATATTCCTGCGCCACCTGTCGTGCATACCGCTCCTAGGGTAGACGACACCATTTATCATTCTGAGCCGTCTGAGGGCCCAGATTTTCATGAGAATATGGATGCGATGAATGACCAATTTCTTGAGCTGCGCAAGGAATTGAAGAATCTTCGAGGAAAGGACCTCTTTGGCAAATCAGCTGCCGAGCTCCGTTTAGTTCCCGGTGTGAAAATACATGTGAAGTTCAAGGTCCCAGACTTTGAGAAGTATAAGGGGAACACCTGCCCTCTTAGCCACCTGGTCATGTATGCCAAGAAAATGTCTACTCAAACGGATAATGATCAGCTGCTCATTCATTATTTCCAGGACAGTTTGTCTGGTGCTGCACTGCGATGGTATATGAGTTTGGACAGTGCAAACATCCGTTCCTTCAATGATCTTGGCGAAGCCTTCGTCAAACAATACAAATACAATATGGATATGGCTCCCGATCGGGATCAACTCAGAGCCATGTCCCAAAAGGACAAAGAGACATTTAAAGAGTACGCCCAGAGGTGGCGAGAGCTGGCAGCTCAGATTGTGCCTCCGCTGGAAGAGAAGGAAATGACCAAGATCTTTCTGAAGACCTTGAGTTCATTTTATTACGAGCGGATGATTGTTAGCGCTCCTTCTGACTTCACCGAGATGGTGAACATGGGGATGCGACTAGAGGAAGGAGTTCGTGAAGAACGTCTGACCAAAGATGAAGGCTCTTCTAGCAAGCGATATGGGGCGTTTGCGAAGAAGAAAGATGGAGAGGCACATGCTGTGCAATCCCATGTGAAATCCCGAAGACCCTCTGCCAGGAGGAAGACCGCACGTTCAGCCAGCAACCAGCACCAGGTGGCTCACATAGCACCTGTCTTCAGAGACAACAATCAGCAATATCATCATCAGCAACACAACAATCAGCAACCAACTCAACAGTATCAACAACAACATCGTCCCCAACAGCAGGCCTACCAGCCTCGCAACAGTAATCAAGCTGGTACGAGTTATGAAAGGAAGAAGATCACTTTCGATCCAATTCCTGTGTCATATGCAGAGCTGTATCCCTCTTTGATAGAGCGGAAATTGATTACTCCGAGAGACCCTCCAGCTATACCGGTCAACCCTCAGTGGTGGTATAAGCCTGATTTGCACTGTGTCTATCATTCGGGTGCTCCGGGTCACGATGTGGAGAACTGCTTTCAGCTGAAGACTAAGGTTCAAGACCTTATGAGATGCGGTATTCTGAGCTTCGAGGACGCAGGTCCTAATGTTAAGAAGAACCCATTGCCCGAGCATGGGAAATCAGTTAACATGGTCCAGGGTTGCCCTAGCAAATACAAGGTCAAATATGTTAGCCATATTCGACAGTCACTTGTTGAGTTGCACCGTCTGCTGTGTCAGTACAGTCATTTGGAGCATGATCATGATAAGTGTCGAATTTGTTTTGTTAACAGATTGGGTTGTCGCCTAGTGCGGAAAGATCTTCAGGAATTGTTGGACGATGGGACCATTGAGATTCTTCAAAACAGAAATGTTGATGAAGACGAACCAGAGGTTAATGTGATTTCTCATGTGTTCAAGATCCCTGAGCCTGTTGTCATTCGTTACGATGGTAGCAAGCAGAAGGTTTCTCCTGCCCTGATTATCAAACCTGCCGGTCCTGTGCCTTATTCTTCCGACAAGGCAATTCCATTCCGCTATAATGATGTCGCCGTTGAAGATGGGAAAGAAGTGCCCTTTCCTTCTCCATCTGTTGTGAATATTGCTGATGTCAGCGGGTTGACCCGTAGTGGTTGTGTGTTTTCTGCACCCCCGAAGCCTCAGGCTGTTGCTGACTCTGTTGAGCGTCCGGTTGGGAATGCTGTTAATCCTCCGAACCCGACACTTGTTGTTAAACCCTCCTTCGTACAAAAGACTCCTGCTTCTGTTGGCCCTAGTGGCAATTCGAAAGAAGATTGTGATGAGATGCTGAGGCTCATCAAGAAGAGTGAGTTCAGTGTTGTAGATCAACTTCTACAAACACCATCCAAGATCTCCGTGTTATCGTTGCTTCTGAATTCAGAACCGCACAGAGAGGCTTTACAGAAGGTCTTGGATGTAGCTTATATCGATCACGATGTCACTATAGAACAATTTGACAGCATTGTTGCAAACATTACTGCTTGCAACACTCTGAGTTTCTGTGACTCTGATCTCCCTGAGGAGGGAAGAGACCACAACCTGGCATTACACATTTCTATGAATTGCAAGAACGACGCCATGTCCAACATGCTGGTGGACACTGGGTCATCTTTGAATGTATTGCCGAAATCCACTCTCTCCAGATTGTCATTTCAAGGGCCTCCCATGAGGCAGAGTGGAGTTGTTGTGAAAGCTTTTGATGGGTCGCGTAAGACCGTGATTGGGGAAGTTGATCTCCCTATCAAGATTGGACCAAGCGATTTCCAAGTTACCTTTCAGGTTATGGATATCCACCCATCTTATAGCTGTCTCCTTGGTAGACCATGGATTCATGAGGCTGGCGCCGTGACATCCACCCTACACCAGAAGCTGAAATTTGTTAAGAGCAAGAAACTGGTTGTGGTAGGGGGAGAAAAGGCTCTCCTGGTTAGCCACTTGTCTTCCTTCTCATACATAGATGCTGAGGATGAAGTTGGAACGCCTTTCCAAGCTTTATCTATAGCCGAGCCTGTTGAGAAGAGAACTCCTTCATTTGCTTCCTATCGAGATGCAAAACTGGCCATTGAATATGGTGCAGTTGCTGGTCTAGGAAAAATGATCGAGCTTGAAGATAACAAGTCTCGGGCTGGCATTGACTATTCTTCTGGGGTCTTCAACGACAAAGGGCTGTTCAAGAGTGGAGGTTTCATCCACGCCGGTCAGAACGAGGAAGCTGCTGCTATTCTGGAAGATGATGCAGAGGATACTGGCAATTTTGTCATCCCTGGCGGGATCTGCAACAATTGGGTCGCTGTAGATGTTCCTACGGTCATTCATAGATCAAAGTAAAGCTTCACTTTGTTTAAAAACCCTTCTCCCATGCCAAAAGGAGAAGTGATGACATTGTTGGCAACATTTATACAATGATATTTCATTCAATAAATTCATGTTAAACATTTGTTTTTCCATTTGTTTTCACTTTTTGCTTTTTGCATGAAATTGGTGATCACAAAAAACCCTAAAAAAAACAAGAATAAAAGCAATCTTTTCATCTGCATAATGATTGCCTTGTTTGATTTATAAAAAGCTTTTATATTCAAAATCATTATGCAGGTTGATTCTTAAACCCATTGAACATAATGATCCAACGCTATCTCCCAATTTTGAATTCCCTGTATTCGAAGCAGAGGAAGATGACGTCGAAGGGATTCCTGACGAGATTACCCGTCTTCTTGAGCACGAAGAGAAGATCATTCAGCCGCATCTTGAGAATCTGGAAACAATCAACTTGGGGTCTGAAGATTGTGTTCGAATAGTGAAGATTGGGACACTCCTTGAAGAGTCTGTCAAGAAGGGGTTGATCAGTTTGCTACGAGAATATTCCGATATCTACGCTTGGTCGTATGAAGACATGCCGGGTCTAGATACAGATATTGTGCAACATTTCCTGCCTTTGAAGCCTGAGTGCGTGCCTGTGAAGCAGAAGCTCAGAAGAACTCATCCTGATATGACAGTGAAGATCAAAGAGGAAGTTCAGAAGCAAATTGATGCGGGGTTTCTGGTGACTTCTATGTATCCTCAATGGGTGGCCAATATTGTGCCTGTGCCTAAGAAAGACGGAAAAGCCCGTATGTGTGTCGATTACAGAGATTTGAATAAGGCTAGTCCGAAAGATGATTTCCCTCTACCACACATTGATATGTTGGTAGACAATACAGCCAAATTCAATATCTTCTCCTTTATGGACGGATTTTCCGGATATAATCAAATCAAGATGGCACCCGAGGATATGGAGAAGACAACATTCATCACACCTTGGGGAACATTTTGTTATCGAGTGATGCCCTTTGGTTTGAAGAACGCCGGAGCCACGTATCAACGAGCTATGACTACCTTGTTCCATGACATGATGCACAAGGAGATCGAGGTCTATGTTGATGATATGATTGCTAAGTCACGAACGGAAGTGGAACATGTAGAGCATTTGTTGAAGCTTTTTCAGCGTTTGAGGAAGTTCAAGCTTCGTCTGAATCCCAACAAATGTACATTTGGAGTCCGTTCTGGCAAGTTATTGGGCTTTGTTGTCAGCGAGAGAGGTATTGAGGTTGATCATGCAAAGGTCAAAGCAATACGAGAGATGCCTGCGCCCAAAACTGAGAAGCAAGTTCGAGGTTTTCTTGGCCGCTTGAATTATATTTCCAGATTTATATCCCACATGACTGCCACATGTGCGCCGATATTCAAGCTCCTCCGGAAAGATCAGTCCCATGATTGGACCGAGGATTGCCAGAAAGCTTTCGACAGTATCAAAGAATATCTGTCTGAACCTCCGATCTTGTCTCCGCCTATAGAAGGGAGACCGTTGATCATGTATCTGACTGTTCTTGAAGACTCGATGGGTTGTGTACTCGGTCAGCAAGACGAATCGAGAAAGAAAGAATCTGCTATCTACTACCTAAGTAAAAAGTTCACCGATTGTGAGTCTCGATACTCTATGCTTGAGAAGACGTGCTGTGCTTTGGCTTGGTCTGCTAAGCGTTTACGCCAGTACATGATAAATCATACAACTTGGTTGATATCCAGAATGGATCCAATCAAGTACATCTTTGAGAAGCCTGCTTTAACCGGGAGGATTGCCCGTTGGCAGATGTTGTTATCTGAGTATGATATCGAGTATCGAGCTCAGAAAGCTATTAAAAGTAGTATCTTGGCTGACCACTTGGCACACCAGCCGATTGAAGAGCATCAGTCTGTTCAGTACAACTTCCCAGACGAGGAGATTCTGTATTTGAAGATGAAAGATTGTGACGAGCCTACACTCGATGAAGGGCTAGAGCCTGGTTCCAGATGGAGTATGGTATTCGATGGCGCTGTAAATCAGTACGGAAATGGAATTGGGGCAGTAATCATTACTCCTCAGGGCACACATATTCCGTTTACAGCAAGGCTAACCTTCAAATGCACAAATAATATGGCTGAGTACGAAGCCTGCATTATGGGATTAGAAGAATGCATTGACCTCAGGATCAAACTTCTTGACATGTATGGTGATTCGGCCCTCGTTGTCAATCAGATCAAGGGTGAGCGGGAGACGAATCAGCCTGGTCTCATTCCATACAGAGATTATGCGAGGAGGATTTCAACGTTCTTTACAGAAGTTGACTTTCATCATATTCCTCGAGAGGATAATCGGATGGCAGACGCTCTTGCTACGCTTGCTTCAATGATTGTGGTCAAGTATTGGAATGAAGTTCCCAACATCACCGTGATGCGCTTGGATAGACCAGCTCACGTGTTTGCAGTTGAAGAAGCAAAAGACGACAAGCCTTGGTATTACGACATCAAGTGTTTCCTCCAGAACCAGGTCTACCCGCCTGGGGCATCTGTGAAAGACAGGAAAACTCTGAGAAGGTTGTCAGGCAGTTTCTACCTCAGCGGTGAAGTGCTTTACAAGAAAAATTTTGACATGGTTCTGCTCAGATGCGTGGATAGACACGAAGCAAACCTGTTAATGACTGAGGTCCATGAGGGTTCATTTGGTACTCATTCCAATGGACATGCCATGACTAGAAAGATGTTGAGAGCAGGCTACTATTGGCTGACAATGAAGTCTGACTGCTGCAAATATGTGAAGAAATGCCACAAGTGTCAGATTTATGCGGACAAGATTCATATTCCTCCGACTCTTCTGAATGTGATTTCATCACCATGGCCTTTCTTTATGTGGGGAATTGACATGATTGGCATGATTGAACCGAAAGCGTCCAACGGGCACAGGTTTATTCTCGTAGCAATTGACTACTTCACCAAATGGGTTGAAGCTGCGTCGTATGCTAATGTGACCAGGCAGGTGGTCGTGAAGTTTGTCAAGAATCAGCTGATATGCCGTTATGGTGTGCCTGATAAGATCATTACTGATAATGGATCTAACTTGAACAACAAAATGATGGAAGAGTTGTGCGCTGAGTTCAAGATTGCACACCATAATTCCTCTCCTTACAGACCCAAGATGAATGGGGCTGTTGAAGCTGCTAACAAGAATATCAAGAAGATTATCCAGAAGATGACAGTCACGTACAAGGATTGGCACGAGATGCTGCCATTTGCTTTGCATGGATATCGTACATCTGTCCGCACTTCAACAGGGGCAACCCCTTTCTCTCTTGTTTACGACATGGAGGCCGTTCTCCCAATAGAGGTGGAGATCCCATCAATGAGAGTCTTGATGGAAGCCAAGTTGACTGATGCTGAATGGATTCAGAGTCGTTACGACCAATTGAATTTGATCGAAGAGAAGAGATTGACTGCCATGTGCCATGGTCAGTTATATCAGCAGAGAATGAAGAAAGCATTCGATAAGAAGGTCAAGCCTCGTGTGTTCCGAGAAGGCGACCTTGTGCTCAAGAAAGTCTTGTCTTTCGCGCCCGATTCCAGGGGCAAGTGGACTCCAAACTACGAGGGTCCATATGTTGTCAAGCGAGCCTTTTCAGGCGGTGCTTTGATGCTTACAACAATGGATGGGGAGGATTTCACTCGTCCTGTCAATTCAGATGCAGTCAAGAAATACTTCACCTAAAAAGAAAAAATAGAATAGCGCGCTAAGTTGAAAACCCGAAGGGGCGGCTTAGGCAAAAATGAGCGTCTCGGTGGATTGAAAACCCGAAAGGGCGATCCAGGCAAAAATTAGAGACATGAAAAAAGTTTATTTGCATCCCACTAGATTGAGTACCTCACCCTGGGGCAATCTAGGCAAAAATTAGGGATTTGGCAAGTAACTGCATCTTGACAAGACTGTGTTCTACATCTGTCATCCGCCAGAAATTCTCGATTCGTCGTCAATCGAAGCTTCGAATACATCAAATTCGGAATTGGTGGAGAAATGGTCATTATGTTCAATGTAGCCTTCTCCAATATATATCACCAATTTCAAACTTGTACAGATCTATGGAGTCTTGCCATTTGCAGACTACCATTCCATCAAATAAATTTGAGCTTTTATCCAATTATTTGCGCTCTTATTTGTTTCTACTCAACAAATGTTTTGCATGTTTTAATTGATAAAAATATCATTGTTTTCAAAATAAACAAACTTTTCACAAAACAGCTTTTAAACAAAATGAACATTCACAATGATCAAAGGATACTCAGGAGATTCTCAGTGCTCTCCCAAGGGTGGTATGATTTCCAACAGGGTAAGACATTTGTTCATATCTCGGGATAACTGTATCTTTTTCCTGTAGAACCTTTTTTTGGTTTCTCCTCAGCGAGGTTGCTCAGTGCAGCGTTGGTTGAAGTTGTTCAGCTTCATTTCCCCGGCAACACAGCATTCTTCCTCCTAGCCTCTATTAGCCCTATTGTGGTTTTCATCCCCAATAGAGTGTTGTTTTAGCCCTATTGTGGTTTTCATCCCCAGTAGAGTGTTGCTTGAACACTTTTGTGGGTCAGTCCCAAGCAGAGTGTTTGTTGAAGACTTTAACTTTCCTCTCCAGCATTATTCTCTCCCCAGCATGGGTGCTTTTCTTTGGAAGATTCGGTAGTTGGTGGGTTGACATCCCAGTATCCCGTTATTTCTTCAGATAGATCGCTAGCGGAGTTGTTGGTATGATGAACTTTATCAATGCTATCTATCCCCATCAGAGATTTGGTTGCTTCCTGACATCTCTGATCCCTAGCGTGAGTTGCTGTTGCGGCGTTTCTGCCTGTGCATTGAACTCCTTTCTCCGGTTGTGACTGACGATCCCTTCGGAAACCTCTTGAGGCCTTCCTCCCTTGCAGAGATTTGGTGATTTCCTGATACCTCTGATCCCTAGTAGAGTTGCTTGTGTGGCAGGATCTACTTGTGTGATCTTTTCTCCCTCAGTGGATTTTTTCCCCAGTGGAGTTGTTTGGAGTTGCTTTCGTGGCAGTTCTTAACTGTGCAGCGAGCTCTCTTTCCCAGTTGAGACTGATGATCCATCCTTGCAGATGATCCTTGTTGTCTTTGATCCCGGCAGATTATTTGTTCTCCGGTGATCCTGGCTTTCTCTTTCGAGATGTAGTACCGGGCGTTTGATTCCTGGACCTGTTTGTGTTAGATATGTCTGTTTTGTCAGCATTCATCAAACATAAATCAAGCATATTCATGCATACTTTCAACATTCAGATATTCATGTTGCATCTTTTGCCCTGTATCTTTTTGTTTTTGTCTCCTGCTAATTGGTGATATAGATCTCTCTAGTAGATCTCCCCAAGCAGATGTCGGGTGTCTAATCTCTCAATATAGAGTCAACCCCTTAAGCAGAAAGGGTATGTCTTTCCTTCTGCATTTCCCCACTGAGTTATATCCTCATGGATGACGGTTGTTTCCGTTCCCTCCCAACACACATAATGGGATGGGTTTTCCCTTTTGAGTTCTTTCCTCATTAGGATGAGTCTTGATTCAGTTTGCCTTTTTGGATCGTTCCTAAATTGGCTTCTTTGTGGCTGTCTCTTGTGCTTCCCTGTGGTATAAATGAATAGTTGCTTACTAACCGGCACTCATTCATCTTATCCTCAGTGGAACTTTTGGCCTTCTACCTACTAACCGGTAGTCGTAAGTCCTATCTGTGTGGTTTACTGCCTACTAACCGGTATATATAAATCCTACTTTTATCCCCTAGCAGAGGTAACCTTTGTGGTTCATTCTGGTTGTTGGCGGATTTTATGGTCTTCTACCCATCATCTCGGTAGTTGTAAACCCTTTTTTCTCTCCTTGCAGAGTTAACTTTGTTTGCTCATCCCAACCGATGACGGTTACTTTTCCGTGGTTTTCTGCCTACTATCCGGTAGATGTAATCCCCTCTTTGCGGTTATCATTAACCAGTTTCCGGTATTGATATTCCTTTCCCCTTTTGGATATTTGCTCCGAGTAAGCAATTTTATCCTCAGCGGGTCCTCTTTCATTCACCGTTCGCCGGTAATGTTTGTTGTCCCTTTTGATTGGTCATCATTATCATACCTAGCTCGGTATCCTGATGCCTTTATTTTCGGTTGATTTATCCTTTAACAACCTACGACCCGATTATGGATAATCTTCCATGCGAGTATATTATCTACGTTTTGACGGCTATAGATAATATATCTCATGCGCTCTTCGGTCGAAGCCTTTCGTGTTTCCCCAGTCGAGTAAGATTCGTTGTCCCTTTGCGGAATCGAATATTCACCCCATTTGTTCTGGTGATTGCCTTGCTTGCAATTTATCCCCAGTGAGTCATCTCTCGTATACCCTTTTGTTGTTGGTAACGATTGTTTCTTTTTTTCGGTTGATTTATCCTTTGACCACCTACGACCCGGTTATGGATAATCTTCCTTGCAAGTATATTATCTACGTTTTGACGGCTATAGATAATATATCTCATGCGCTCTCCAGTCGAAGTCTTGTTCTTCCCGGTTGAGTAAGATTCGTATTCCTTTTAGAATCGAATGCCCATCCTATAAACAAGTCTGCTTTTCCAGCTTTCTTCAGGATGATGAGTGTTTTGGAACACAAACCAATTCACGGTTTCGGTTGATTTATCCTTTAACAACCTACAACCCGGTTATGGATAATCTTCTTTGGTTGAATCCTTTGTTTGTTTCCCCAACTGAGTAAGATTCGCATTCTTTACAGAATCGAATGTCCATCCTATAAACAAGTCTGCTTTTCCAGCTTTCTTCAGGATGATGAGTGTTTTGGAACACACACCAATTCACGCCTTGGTCTGTCACCTGTTATATGCCTACAACCCGGTATCCTTGGTGTTCCTTCCTGTCTACTCCCTATTATGACCTTGGTCCCCTGTGGAGTTAGATTTTCCTGAGTCGAAATATACCTTTTTCAGGTCTTCCTTAGATGATTTGGTCGATTGATATCTCTCACCCGTACACAGGTCTTAGATATTCATTCTTCTCGAGCTTGTTACCCACTAACCGGTAACATATCATCCCTTTGCTTTCCTTGGATAGTCTTTTCAGATTTCCCCAGCGGAGTAGTTGTTGTGATTCACTTTTTGCTGTATTGGCATAACTTTCCAGTACATGCATTTTCCCGGCAGAGTTGTCTTGTCAGCTCTTTCCCCAGTCTGAGTCCGGATTTTCATCCGAAGTATCCTTTGTGGATAGTCTTGCTGTGTTGGTGTAGTTCCCAACACACGCATCTTTGAGTCAGCTTGAGTCTTTCCATCGGATGTGTTTCCCTTTGGAAATCTTTTCCCCAGTGTCAGTCTTTACTCCCCAGTAAAGTCTCCAGTTTCAAGTCGTGTCCTGCTCACGCATTCTTTTTTTCTTATCCCCATAAGAGTCCCGTCAGAGTCTCTGTTCCACTAGGAAGTGCATCATTCCTGGGGATTTGTCTTTTCTTCTTATTTTCTCTTCTTCTTTGTGGACCCATATTTCCCCACAGAGTTTGTTTGATTTGCATACATACATTTGCATCGTGAGGTCTCTTAGGGACCAAAATTTGTCTCATTGTTGTTATTTAAGCCCATTCTACCGCGTCGAGATGAAGATTTTTACCTTCACTTCTCCGGCTAGAATGACCTTAAATAGGGGCATCTGTAAGACCCCAATTTTGTCCCTAAGATCCCTCATGGCATCATATCATAGCATTACATAGCCTCAAGGATCTTTGAGCATCTTGTGCTCCTTTACCTGTGGGTGGGATATCTTGTGAGTGTTTCTTTGATCACCAAGCATGTTTGCACTATATATCATTGCTTTTCTTGTTTAAACACTAACCAAAAGCACCAAAAATATGTCATCTAACATTTGTTTTGCAGTCTAAGCAGCCACAAGTCAGGCAATTCAAGGTTTTCCTCTGAGCAAGAGCAGATGGTATTTTCTTGAGATAAGGACTATCACATCATTATATTGAGCTTATATGAGCTAGAGGTTCATTTTGAAACCAATTCATCAAGTGGCAAAGGCCCAAGTTCATCAGAATATTTTCAGGTCATCTAAGGACCAATGCAAATCAACTGAAAGTCAACTGAGGGCTTTGAGTGTGAGAATTGAATTTCTTCATCCCATTCATGTTCAAACAAGGCTTATTCATTATGTTAAACATCTATGTTGAAGAATTTGAAGTCAGTGCAAAAGTTTCCCAAAATGGAAAGTGACCTATAATTTCAAGTTTTCAAAAATGGCAAGTTTTTGGACCAAATTCAACTTAACTTTCCAACATCAAAGAAGCTTCAAATGAATTTTTGTCCAACATGAAAGTTGAAGACCTCTCTCTCCCATTTCCAAAAAGTCCAAGATCATGAGCATCTG
Organism: Lathyrus oleraceus; assembly: GCF_024323335.1. NCBI lineage: Eukaryota > Viridiplantae > Streptophyta > Magnoliopsida > Fabales > Fabaceae > Lathyrus > Lathyrus oleraceus. The sequence goes on from NC_066580.1 coordinate 343,736,318, forward strand.
ATGAATGGTTGAGAAGATATGGTCAAAGGATTGCAATGTGTACATGGAACTTCAACAAGCCATAACTTTTGATCCAAAGCTCCAATTTGAGTGCCTCTTTTTGCATTATGCTCCTCATGACATATATTTTCCAAATCCGTCATCACATTGCATGAAATTTCATCATATGACCATTTGCTCATTCATGTTCATTTTGGAGGGAAATTTGGAAATTCAAAATTGGTGCATTACATGAGCTAAATACCATTGCCATTGTGTTCATGAGAGGTTTTTGAGTGAAAATACACATGCACGTGCTACTGTTCACGTGTAGATTTGCCATGCACCACACAATCTTCCATTTTTGGTCATGCACCTTATGTTCACTAATTACAATTAGCCATTGCCTAATTAATTTTTCAGAGTGATTAACATGTCATATAAAACCTTAATCCTAACAGAATTTTCAGGACAACAACTTCTAGATCTAGATTTGAGTTTTCCCTCCATTTTTTCTCTCATCTCAAACTTCAAAATTCTCCACATAGCATAGCAATTTTCTTGCATATTCTGGATTATGGAGTGTAATTGAGTGCAGATCAAACTTTGATTTGAAGAATTCGAGCAGAAATCAAGTTGTGCAAGCTCAAGAACATGAAGATGGAAACTGCCATTTGAGCTAGATCCAAGCATTTCCAAGCTTCAATTCATACATCAAACTTCAAGTCATCATCTCAGGATTGGATCTGGACACTTGCAAGGCCTTGAATCGCTGGTTTCATCATTCTGCTCTTCAAGAGGTTACAATTCGATCATCACCTTTCTTCATTTTATGCACATGTTTAGGTAGAGCTTTTCATGCTGGTTACACTGATATAAATTTCATGAAAAATGGTGGAATATTGCTTGAGTTATGCTGAGTTGAAAGTTTGTGCGCAATAATGTTTTTGTTCGATTCTCTTGATTCATTGAGAATTAGGCCTAGATAATGCTCGATCCGTGTTCCTCATTGAATAAGCGTTCGAATGATGTATATATGGCGCAATTCTGGAAATTTTTTGGCCATGGTGTACTGTAGCACCACCGTCTTCATGAAGAAGACGGTGGAAACCACCGCAGGAGCCGCCGTCTGGTTCGCTGTGTATGAACTTAGGGTTTATCCCAGTCATCCGCCACGCGTGCGCTTAAGTGTCCATTTGTTTGGCTGCTGTTCCATTGACCTGGTCCACATGCGCATTGAATCTGAGTTGGCATGCCAACTCAATTATTGAAACGGCTGCGTTTCAATTGTGTATGCGCTACATCAACCTTTATGCACGGTTCGATTCCTGGCTGTGTAGTTTTGTGGATTTTATTCTCCCAGCGCTTGATTATTTTGCTACATGGTCCGATCCTCCACTCCAACATATTTTCAAATTGCTCAAACCATTTATCATTTCCCTCCAATTATCATGTGCATGATTCACATTATTCCAAATATTTTCATCCAACTTTGAAAAATCATAATAAATTGAAAATTAATCCAAATCACTTCCAATTTTTTGCTACATGTTCATATGGATGTCTATTATTTTGTGGTTATGATTTCATGATTTTATCATTTCTGGATTTTTATTTGTGTTGGATTATTTGAAAATGTATGCAAATGTACCATGCTTCATTCATTCTATTGTGAAATGCTCATACATTGGCCAATTGATTTGAAATTAGGTATGCTGATTCCCAACATGTTGCTTGATTTTTGAGGCTTGGTTGTGCATTTTTAGCATTTTTCATCTCTGTTTTAGGTACATGAATGCATGGTGTGACAATGTGTGTCACACAATTTGATGTCATACTTGTTCATTTTCATTTCTAGGTCAATTAAGCTCTGTTGATTCTAATTTTTGGCATGATGATTGTGTTTAACATGTTGTGTGCACATAAATATTTTCATGATTGTTTGATTCATTTCTGTTTTAATATGGAATTTTCATTCTTGATGACCAATTGTGTGCTTTGTAATTGCCTTTGCCATATCTTGCTCATGTAATGCCTTCGCTTGATGCTTTAGACTTGGTCCTTTTTAGGACATGTTCTTACTTGATTAAATGAGCTTCATGTTGAATATTGGTTGCTGTTTTGACTTTTTGCTTTGCCTTTGACCCTAGGCTTTGCCCTAGGAGTTTGTACTCACAATTTGAGCTTTGCCTTTCAGGTTCAAGCAATTAGTTCTAATGGATGATGTGATCTCCTTGCTTGAGATGCAATTTACTTTGTTTAACTAATTTTGATTGTGTTGTAGGTCCTTGGGTGGCTAACTCACTTGAGTATTTGCCTCTTATGGCTTACATTTTATACATATTGGGAATGTCTGACTGTTGTTAATTGTTTGGTTGTCTGAATGTGAATACTGATTGTTTAGCTCTTCATACAGGTACCTTAGCCGCTTAAGCTCATTATCTGAGCTTTGCTTTGCTTGTGGTTGGTTTACCACTTAGGTAATCTCTAACTCCATGTAGTCTGGAAGCTCTGTCATTTCTGTTTGGCAGGCATTTGGCTGAAGTCCTCCTTAAGAGGCGATGTCTTTGATTGTTTACTTTTGTGCCATGTACTTCAAGTCCTCCTAAGTGAAGAGGCAATTGGCAGATAGAAGGGATTTGCAATCAATCCCCTGCTATTCAGTTGAGTCTTTCACTATGCTCGCACTACGTGCTGATGCATTTGAATAAACACCCAAGATCATTGTATATAGAGTCAGTCATGTGGAATAGAGTTCCTCATTCTGGACTCCCACACCTTCTTTGATTTAAGCTCACCCAGGCCAGGGTTAAGAGCTATGAGGTCTAACCCTCATCTCCCATGTCATCTGCTCACTCTGACGGTCAATGTCAGTGGTTAAGAGTTTGAACACCCATAAACAGTATTGGCTTGTTTGTCAAGGATGATATGACCCCTTGACTAAAGCCCAACTTTGTTTGAGCCTCTTGCTTGTGTATAGAGTGTGCTAATTGATTGCTGTGATTGATTGTGTTTGCTTGTGCATATTGTTTTGCATATTGTCTTTGCATTTGTTATCTGCTTTGTTTGAGGAGTCAGATGTAAGACCAGTGATTGGCTATCTGTTTCCTGTTCCTTTTGGGGAGCTGGATATAAGACCATTTATTGGCACTCCATTTCCTGCTTTATTTTCTTTTGTGGAGTCAGATGTAAGACCAGTGATTGGCTATCTGTTTCCTATCTTGTTTTCTTTTGTGGAGTCAGACGTAAGACCATTGATTGGCCATCTGTTTCCCATGTTGCTTTGTGGAGTTGGACGTAAGACCATTTATTGGCACTCCGTTTCCCATCTCGTTTCGGAGTTGGACGTAAGACCATTTATTGGCCATCCATTTCCAGTTTTGTTTTGAACTCGCTTATTTGCTTTTGCTTTGTTGCCTGATTCCAAAGGAACTTACTTGGATCATTTCTATGATCTTGAGAAAGGAATTCCTGCTTGTGGCCTTGTCCCTTATCCTCAACCCTTTTGTGCTAAACCTTACCCTTTTTTAATCCTTAAACCAAAAAAACCAAAAAACTTTTGTGCAAACATCAGATTCTCTTTTCAAATTAGAAACCTAGGCCTTAAGCCTTTGATTTTCAAACTTCACTTTCATAAATACTCATTGTAATTGAACTTTAACTCATACTTTGACTTCACTTTGTGAATAATTCTCATTGGTTAATTCAACTCACTCAATTGCTTTTGTGGCTCTTGTCCACTTCTTAATCAAGTTTTCATGCATTAGCCATAGATCTGAATTATCTTAGTGGTTGATGTAAATCTCACCTCATCCTTAGTGATCGAATCGTAAGTCTTCCATACTGATAACAGGGTTAACCCCTCTAGTATGTCGAAGCTATTCTCACATGGTGGATTGTTGACTCAGGTCAAGTGTTCTCCCTTTGATAATGAAAGACCTTAGGGCTTTTGTTTAAAATCAATTCACTCATCTTTTTTTGGAAATCTTTTAGCCGAACTACGGCGTTTTGATCCTTATCTTTCATGAAAGGTACGTAGGCAATGGGTTTCATCCATTCAAACACAAAAATAACTAACTTGTACATTCTTCTCTCATCTCTTCAATCAATGTTTGCACAATAAATATTTCATAAACAAATAACCTGATACAACAAGTTGTGAAAAGGGCTCCCTAGGAGTACCTAGGATGTTGTGGGTACCTAACACCTTCCCATAGCATAACCAACCCCCTTACCCAGATCTCTGACCCCCTTTTACTAGTTTTGTTTGTAAAACTTTATAGGCTTTTGTTCGCTTTCTAGCCATTCCTTTGGATAAATAGAAGTGTGGTGGCGACTCTATCTTTGTATGATTTACCTTGGATCTAGTTAATATTTCCAATGGTGACGAATACACCGCTACAGATAAGAGGCAATGTTTTCTTTTGTTTGTTTACTTTTGTGCCCAAAGACCTCCAAGAGGAGGCATCAGTGCTAAAGACCTCCATGAAGAGGCAATTGACGGATAAAAGGGATTAGTAGTCAATCCCCTGTTATTCAATGTGTCGTTCTTTAAGCTCACACTACGTGTTGATGCTTCAGAACAAAAGCCCAAGATCTTTTGTCCGGTCAGTCAGTGGAGAGGGTTCCACCTTTCTGAATCCCCGCTTTTTGTCATAAGCTCACCCTGTCCAAGGTTAAGAGCTATGAGGTCTTATCCTCATTACCCTTTTGATCTGCTCACCCTGACGTTCAATGTCAGCGGTTAAGAGCCCATTTGATTACCTTTCATGGCTTGTTTGTCGAGGTTGATATGACCCCTCTTGACTAAAGCCCTACCCATGTATGTTTGAGCCCCCTGGTTGGCATTTTACTTTATGCATGTTTGTTTTGTATGGTGTGATCGTCTCCCCATAGGATGCTAGGCTTCGTATAGTCTCTCGTTTGCATGTCAATTAAGGTAGCACTGTTCCTTCGTCTAGGACTTCCTTTTTTGCATGAACATTCCCAAAACACAAACCAACTCATTGATTTTTCTTCTCCTAAGAACACGTTAACTCCTTCTACTACAGGCGAGTAAGTCTCCAAAGGTCGAGCATCCGGTAGATTGCGTAGTAATGTCGTTCATCCAAAAAACACAACCCTTAACCCGTAGTTAGCCGAACTACGGCTTGCTCTGATTCTCATTCCAGATGAGATACGTAGGCATAAGACACGATGTCTTAGCGAGCACACTCCTCTTTAACCCATAGGTAGCCGAGCTACGAAGACTCTGATTCTCATATTCAGATGAGATACGTATGCAGTGGATGCAACATCCGTGCGAGTCATTTTCTTTTAACCCCTCTTTTAGTAAATAGTACATTAGATAAACCCACACCCTTTAGACAAGAACAACAAAAGTGGATCCCGTAGAGTACTACGGATGCGTAGGGGTGCTAATACCTTCCCTTCGCATAATCGGCTCCCGAACCCAAGATTTGGTTGCGAGACCTCGTCTTTTCCTTTCCTTTTTCCAGGTTTACTTCGAGCGTTTCCTTTCCCTCCTTTGGGATAAATAACGCACGGTGGCGACTCTTATGTCATTTTTTCTTTCTCGCCGGTTGTTTTTTCTCATTTCCTTTTTCAGGTTGCGACAAAATGGTCATTATGTTCAATGTAGCCCTTTTCCAATATATATCGCCAATTTCAAATTTGTAAAGATCTATGGAGTCTTGCCATTTGCAGACTATCATTCCATCAAATAAATTTGAGCCTTTTATCCAATTATTTGCACTCTTATTTGTTTCTATTCAACAAATGTTTTGCATGTTTTAATTGAGAAAATATCATTGTCAAATTTTTCATAATTTGTTTTTAAACAAAGCCAACATTCACAATGACGAAAGGATACTTAGAAGATCCTCAGTGCTCTCCCAAGGATGGTATGATCCCCAACAGGGTAAGACATTTGTTCATATTCCTCGCATGATTGTATCTTCTTCCTCCGGGGCCTTTTGTGGTTTTTTCTACTGAGCAGAGCGTTTGGTAGGATATTCGCCACTTTTCCCTTCAGCAGAGTAGCGACCTTTCCTCCTCATCAGATGTGATCTCTTTGATAAGTACGGTATTTGGCGGTGACCTTGGAAGCCTCCTGTTTGATGGTTGTTCCCCACAGATCACCCCACCTCCTCGGATATATGCCCCAGTAGAGTTGCTTATGCGGCAGATCTTATCTGTGCAATAACTCATGTCCCCAGCTGGAATGACTGATGTTTATCCCCCTGCAGAGATCTTTGCTTCCTGGTATCTCTTGCCCTCATCAGATTGGATACTCTCCGGTGAACCTGGCTTTCTCTCTTGAGATGTATTACCGGATGTTTGTGTACTTATCCCTTGGAGCTGTTTGTGTTAGAAATGTCTGTTTGTCAGCATTCATCATACATAAACCATGCATGCGTGCATATAGTTTTCAAACATTCAGATATTCATGATTGCATTATTTGCCATATATCTTTGTTTATTATCCCCTGCTAGTGGGTAATATGCTTCCCAAGCAGATGTCGATGTCTGATCCCTCAATATAGAGTCAGCCCTTTAAGAAGAAAGTGTTTATCTTTCCTTCCATGTTCCCCACCGAGTTATATCCTCGTGGACGATGGTTGCTTTTGTTTCTTCCCAACACATATATTGGGATGAGATTCCCCATTGAGTTATATCCTCACTGGGACGAGCCTTGATTCAGTTTGCCTCTTTAGTTTGATCCTAGATTGGTTTCCTGTGATTTGTTTCCTGCACTCCCCTGTGGTATAAATGAATAATTGCTCAGTAATTAGTAATCATTCATCTTACCCCCGGCGGAGTCTGTGGTTTTCTACCTTTATACTGGTAGTTGTAAACCCTATTTCGTCCCCTTGCAGAGTTAACCCTTTGTTCATCCTAATCGATGACGGTTACTTTTCCGTGGTTTTCTACCCAGTATCCGGTAGATGTAATCCCCTCCTTGACGGTTATCATTATCCAATATTTGGTGTTGATATTCCCTCATTCTTTTGGATAATTGCTCTGATTAGACAGTTTATCCCCAATAAGTCATCTTTTATACCGATTGCCGGTAATATTTGTTGCTCCCCTTGAATGGTCATCATTATATACCTAGTTTCGATATCCCGATGCCTTTCTCTCTCGGTCGATTTATCCTTTATTAACCCAGTAACCAGTTGTGGATAATCTTCCATGCGAGTATATTATCTACGTTTTGACGGTAATAAATAATATATCTCATGCACTCTTTGGTCGAAGCCTTTTGTTCTTCCCCAGTTGAGTAAGATTTGTATCCCTTTGTGGAATCGAATGTCCATCCCATAATCGAGTTTGCTTTTAGCCCTCTTTTGGATGATGAGTGTCTTGGGAATATTCCCCAATTCACGCTTTGATTGGTCACCTATTATATGCCCAGTAACCGGCATCCCTGGTGTTCCCTCCTTCTGCTCCCTATTATGACTTTTTTGTCCCCTGTGGAGTCAGATTTTCCTGAGTTGAAATATACCTTTTAGGTCTTCCTCAGATGATTTGGTTGATTGATATCTCTCACCCTTATACCGGTCTTAGATATTCATTCTCCAGGGGCATGTTTTTCCCTCACCCTTATACCGGTGGGATCACATGATCTCTTTTTGAGCTTATTACCCAGTAACCGGTAATACCTCATTTGTTTTTTCCTCAGTTGAGTCCTTAGTGGACATCCCCACCTGAGTCCGGATTTTATCCGAAGTATCCGTTGCGGGTAATTTTGCTGTATTGACATATTCCCCGATACATGCATCTTCGAGTCAGCTCAAGTCTTTCCATTGATTTATTTCATGGATTCTCTCTGTGTGTCTCGGCAAGTTTCAAGTCGTGACCTGCTCACGCGTTTTCATCCCTTTACTCCCCGGTAGAGTCTCTGCCCCATAGAATGAATTATTCATAGGGATTGTCGATTTCCTCCTGATCTTTGCCTCTGTGGACGCATATCCCCACAAAAGTTTATCATTTACATGCATACATCTGCATCATGAGGTCTCTTAGGGACCAAAATTCATCTCTTTGTTATTATTTAAGCCCATTCTACCCCGCCGAGACGAAGATTTTAACCTTCACTTCTCCGGCTAGAATGATCTTAAATATGGGCATCTGTAAGACCCTAATTTTGTCCCTAAGATCCCTCATGGCATCATAACATTGCATTTGCAAAGCCTCAAGGATCATAAGCATCTTGGTTCCCTTTGCCTTTGGGTGGGACCTCTTGTGAGTGGTTTGAGATCACCAAGCATGCTTGAATTATATATTATTGATTTTCTCATTTTTTTGTTTACTAATCAAAAGCACAAAAATATGTCACTAACATCTTTTGTTTGTAGCTTGAGCAATCACAAGGTCAAAAGCTTCAAGGAGATCATTGGTACAAAGATATAGTCAAAAGAAGAGGAAAGCAAGCATGATAATGGTTCCCAAAGCTCTCATCCATCAAATATGCCTCCCTAGCATCTCAATTCATCATTGTGATCATAGCAAGTCAAAGGGTTTGAGGTTTGTTCCCCAAAGAAACCATAATTCATCTATGCACCACAATGCCTTGCTCTTGAAGCAACCTCAGCCCATGATCAAATTCAATTAAGGGAAGTTCTTTAATTCATCATTTCATGAATATTTGAACTTATTTGAGTGTCTTCAATCATCAATTCATCAAGATATGAGTTGTAGACTTGAGAAGTTGATCAGTCAATTCATCTGACTATTTTGAAATGCACTGAGACCTAACTTTTTATATGCTGGTCAAATGGAGATGATCCCAAAAGCAAAAATGTTCTTAAGGACAATATGAACAACTTTCATGTTCATCAAAAATTGATTTAAAGCTTGGAAGGTTATCTCCCATTCCAAGACATTATAGGTCATTTTGACTGAAACCCTAATTTTAGGTCAACTTCCCAAGGACATAACTCATTCATTTTTTATGATTTTGAGGTGGGATCAAATGCATTGGAAAGCTTAAATATGTCTACTTCAAATGTTATGTGTAACAAAATTTCAAAATCTCAAAGGAAATACATGTGATAATGCAAGACATTATAGGTCCTTTTGGACCAAATGCATTGAAAGGCAAAAAAGTCCAACTTCAAGTGCCCATAACTCTTTCATAAAAAATCCAAATGATGCAAACTTTAAGTCCATTTTGATTGTCTTGAAGAGATCTACAAATTTTATGTTGGAGGTTTTTTTATTTGAGGCTTGCATCATCAAAACAAAGGGGCTTGAACATTAGCCAATTTTGGAAACTTTGCCTTCACATGTTTTACACCTTGCACTTTAAACTCAAATTTCACCAATTTCCACACTTCAAATGGATTTTTTCCCAACATAACAATTGTTACTTATATCAAAAACTTTCCAACCATTACTCACATGCTCATGTTGGGATTTGGCAAATGGCATTTTCGAAGAGGGGAAGTTTTTGGTTCAGTTATGCATAACAAATCAAAACTCCATGCACAAGCCATTTCACTCCAAACTACGCGTCCAAATCATCTCACATTCATTTCAGATTGCATTTGGCATTGAATTTGGGCCTTTTGCATGATCATGCAAGCCCATGCAATGAATATCCAATTCCATGCACACGGATTGAATCACACTTGCCTTGCCTTTCCATCTATAAATAAGAGCTCCATTCCATTCAAATTGGATCCATGAATCAACCTGAAATGCTGCTGAACTGAAAACCTAACCTCTCACCAAAGGAGCTATTTCACTTTTCTTCAATTTTTTCAGATCTAAAATTCAACTACATCTGGTTGAATCTTTGGATCTAAAGCTCCTAGACCTCTCTCTCATACTCCATTGATCTTCTGTTTGGCCAAAGGAAGCAAGGAAGCAAGCTCAAATCTCCAGAATCCAAGGTTGTTCTTCAACTGGTTTTTTCTTCGAAACTCACCAATTATTGATCTATTTGCTTGGATTTTGTGTTGGCTGAAGTCCTCTTCATAGAGGCAATTGTTTTGTATGCTCAATTTTTGAAATCCATGAAGTTCACTTGAACACCACAGAATTTCCATCTTTGATTTCTCTCAATATAGAGATCTAGAGTGGAATTAAGTGGTACAGGGATGATGTACATCATCCCAGCTTTCGAATGATGTATAGATCGTGCATTTTGGTTTTCATTTCAAGCTCTGCAAATTTTGGACGTGGCCGGAGGTTGGCCGGAGAAGACGGTGGCGCTGGCCACCGTCTGGTTCCCAGATTCAATCTGATCCGTCCATTTGAGTTTCCATATTCAATCTCCACTGTCCAATGTTATGACTTTATTTTAATGTTTGTGTAGCGCATTGACTTGGACCTATGGTGGAAGCGCGCTTCTGGAGCGTATGATCTGCCAGCTCAATTAATGAGCTCAGATCTAACGCTCCTTGTTTTTTTTAATTTCTTATTTTCTGATTTTATTTCTTTTATTTCCATTATTTTCAAAAATTCATATCTTCTTCATTTTAATTCCAAAAAATATGGGACCAATTGCATTCTTCTCCAAATAAATTCTAGTTTCTAATTTTGATTTTTAATATTTTTTATTTCATCATTTGATATTTTTTGTGAATTTTCTCTTTTCTGGTTATTTTTAATTCATTTTAAATAGCTCTTGATATTCATGAAATACAAAAATATTTTCCTAACCTATTTGAATGATGATGAATCTATGAAAAATATTCTCATCAATTTTTTAATTGATTTGAGATTTATTTGAGATTTTAGTTCAATTAGGTTATTTTTATTCTTTTTTAATTGATTAAAAATAGTTTCTGACTTTTAAAAATGCTGAATTTTTTTGTCAAACTTTGTTTGACCTTGTTGAACTTGGGATAAATCACTTGGACCTTTCAAGGTTGATTTGAAGTGATTTTGAAGTTTTACCTTTCTTTTATTTTTTATTCAAGTTTATTTTAATATTAAAAATGCCAAAAATATTTTGCTTATTGTTTGACCTCCAATCTTCATCTCATTTCTGATTTCTCATTGTTTGACTTTGACTTTCAATGTCATTTGGTCAACACATATGGATTGGTACATTTGATTTCACCTTATGCACTTTATTCTTTCCATTTCCTTTTCCATTATTCATCTCTTTCTTCTTCTTCTTCTTTTTCTTTTTGATCAATGAGTTGAAGGTTGATAAGCTAGCATTGATTAGGGAGACTTAACCTTCCTTGATTCAAATCTAATTCATCTTGATCAATTGATCAAGTGAATGGCTTTGCATTAAGGATAGGTTGTTTCCTAAATTATGCAAAAGACTTAAACCAATACAAGATCAATTCTCTTCTTCTTTTTGGCATGGCAAGTTGTTGGAACTTGGTTCACTAATCAAGACTTCTAACTTGTGTTGTTGCCTACATTATTATTGACCGGTCTCAGATAGTTGTGACTTATACATAAGTCCAATTACGATTGCTTAACATAACGCTAAATTTTCCTTATGACACACTAACTACTAACACTAACCATTAACAATTAACATTTACTTTTTGCACTTTACTTTTATGCAATTTACTATTCTTGTACATATTATTCATTTGATTTTTCCTTTGCTCACTTGAGCACATGTTTATATTAATGCCATTTGCTTTTTGCTCACTTGAGCACATACTTGTGTATATACTATTGTGCTTGTGTTTTGTTTTGATTGTTGTGAACCAAATGCAAAGAATTGGACAAATGGACTTAGACTTAGGATCTTCCCTATGCAAATTTGGAGTCAAAGAGCAACTAGGCATTGGGCCTTTAGAGTGCTATAAAAAGTCAAAGAGCAACTAGGCATTGGGGCCTTTAGAATGCTTAATCTTGAAGATGAACATTGAAAGGACCATATTCTAAACTCCCTCTTGTCCATTCTTTGATTGTGTTACAGAACCTTTTGATGTGTGTTTTCTTGTGCTAGGAGTTCCAACTTGAGCTTAATTAAGGAACCATTACCATGAGCTTCTAAGAGAGAGAGATCCAAGATACATTGAGGAGTCTTTCCAAGAGTTCATTTGATTGTTGATTGCTTGAGTTTATGCTTTGTGTGATTGCTTATTCCAAAGGATGGGAGCTACTTGGATCATCAATATGGTCTCAAGAAAGGAACTCCATTGTGGTTTTGTTTCTTTTCCCTCACCTTTTTGCATTGCTTAGGACTTTAGCCCTTCTTCTTCTTCTTCTCTCCACTCTAACCCAAGCCAAAACTTTTTGTGCAAACATTTAACATTTGTTTTCAACATTAGAAACCTAAGCCTTATGCTCTCGATTTTCAAACTTTCTTTTCACAACACTTATTTTGAATTGAATCTTTAAGTCAACTTTGACCACTTTGTATATACTTCTAATTGGTAAATATGACCCATTCAAATGTCTTCTTGTGGTTCCAATGGCCACTTTCTAATCCAAACTTTTGTTAGACGGTGTGGCTAGTGATCGAGAGGGGGGTGAATAGATCACCTCTTTTAAAATTAACGGATTTAACGTTTAATCAGAGTTTTCAAAAAGCAGCGGAAAAAGCAGTCCCGAATCGACTTCCGTCTATTCTGAACTGCTACTAGAAAGCCGGACACGCAAGTGCAGTTGCTGGATTTTAATGAGAATGACAGAAATAATACACACAGAATATTAACAGATTGAATGCGCTTATCCTCAAATACTATTTCCAATGAACACAATCAAGTTAACCGTTTTGTCAAACAGTTGGTGTGTGAGTGTTTGATGATGAACAGCAATGGTGTATGACTAAAGATTTTGTTATCACTGCTGTCCAGAAATATAATCAATCACCACACACTAACAGAATTTGCAAAACAGTATTTGAAACGTAAAGAAGATTAAGGTAAAAGTAAGATACGCAGAGATTTGTTAAGGAAGTTCCCCACGTCGTCCTCGCGTGTGGGTACGTCTCCCTCTCAATTTCAAATGAAATTGAGAACTTTGATTATCAATTATTGCCGAATCCGTTGATACAAGGTTTTGATACAAAGACAGAATTTCTAATCTCCAAGAACCTCTTCTTGTATAAACCTTCACTTGATCTGAGCTTGATCAAGATTTTCCTGCACAAAGTTGCAAACAATTCACCGGTTCCACGACCTGCTTGCGAAATCCCCCGATCTCCAAACGCAACGCTGCGGCTGAATCTGTTCTGCAAATGTGACTCCCAAACCCTCAAGAACACACCAGTTCTTGAAGGACAAACCAGTAGGTTTTTCCTAGAAACCCCCTTCAATCTTCTACCCAGCTAGATCCTCGATCGTTCCACTGCAACCCACAGCTAGATCCTTGATCACACCACTGAACGTTATCTCAATGCTTCTTTAATCCAAAGAACAAGAATTGTTATGTGTAAATGTTCTTGAAAGAAGAGTGATTGAGAAGATGAAGAAGATGAAGTCTCTTTCAGGTTTCTATGTGCTCACTGACAATTGCTCCAACACTACTTTGATCTTGTGTTCAATTGTCTTTTTGCTCAATGAATTCGTGTCTCACATTTGCTGTCAAAACCTGTATATGTATGCTGCAAAACAGATTCTGTTATGACTTAAAACAGCCTTGTGTATTGATACACAGGAGTGTGCATCGATGCATACTGTAAGTTGTTTGTAATTTGGTCAAATTAATTAATCATGTATCGATGCAAACGTCGTGTGTATCGATGCATGTGGTATTTTACACTAATCTGTATCGATGCTTAATGCTCATGTATTGATGCACAGGCTATCACAAGTGGTCATGTATCGATGCAGAAGTCGTGTGTATCGATGCACAGAGCTTTTGCACTTCCATGTGTCGATGCATGGCTCGTGTGTATCGATGCATACTGAACATAATTTGTTTTGTCATTTAATCAAGGCTGCATGTATCGATGCACAGATTCATGTATTGATACATACTGTTACAAAATGCATTTTAATAGTTATTTTAAGTAATTTTTCAATGTACATGTATATGTGTGGTTATGCAACAATGGAGTGGGATGAATCACAAGGTAAAAACACAATTATATCATGTAATGCAATGCACAACCAATTTGGATGATGTTCACACAATTTGCTATCATTAAAAGTTAATTCAAGTTAAAGAATTCTTTCACAAACTCCCCCTTTTTGATGATGGCAAATTCTTGGCAAGATGTGTGATACTCCCCCTGAGTTTGTGCATATCTGCATTTTCTCCCCCTTTGTCAACATCAAAAAGAGGAAGAACTATAGTTATCAAGTAGAGAGTGAAGCAGGGCATGGCAAAAGGATAATACGCTATCAATCACACAGAAAGAAGCTGCAAGTTAAAGAATCATTCACAAAGAATCATTCAAAAGGTAAGGGAAATAACAGATAGAGATAAACAGAACCTTAAAAGCATTTAAAGTGTGCAAACAAGTTTAGGAGTTACATAAGCTAGAACAAATAATGTGCAACCAAATGAAATGAAATGCATTGATATGAAAGGAATGGTGGGTTAATTTGGATTGTGGCCACCACAGGATTCCTCATCATGTCTGTCGGGGTCTCGGTAGCTTGGCGGAGGTGGAGGAGGAGGCATCGTGTCTGGATTATGTCCCATGAAGGAGTATTGCCTAAACCGATTCTGAACCTCAACGCTTCGAAAGCTGTCCATAATCCCAGGATTTTCACGGCAGTCATCCATAAAGCCGGACATTTCGTTGTAGAACACTTGATGCCATTTGACCAAGTCTTGGTGCCAAGCATGTTGATTGTGATACATCCGAGTGTGCTCATCATGCCACTCACGATGCTCATTGTGCCATTCAGTTTGTTGAACATGCCAATAGCGTGCTTCGTCATGGCGTTCTTTGTTGACAAGTTCCATCTGTTGCAGCATGTGTGTGATGTCCACAGTCGGTGTTGATGCTGAAGTACCACCGGTGAATGGAGGGGCCGTAGGTTCAGGGACATAGTTGGTAGGAGACCACCTTCGTGGCACCCATTCACCCCAACCAGTATTGGCCTCAGCTTGTGGTGCATCAGTATCATCCGCATCCTGCATCTCTTCATCAGCCTGATCTTCAGCAACATGGATGCGCTCCGAAGGGATGTCAAAGTTGTAAATTCTGGTTTTGGATTTCCTTTCGTAAAAATAGAAGCATTTGCGGTCTTTATCCCACCGATATCCCATATGCGAAAGAGTGGCAGAGTCAAACTCTTGAGCAGCAGACGGGGTTAGAAGAGGAACAATAGGAAGTGCAATTTGCCAAAACTTAAGAATCTTCATAATCTGAGAAGCATAGCCTAATGCCACAACCTTTGAGCTGTCTCGCACGTAAAATAGACGTTTGACAAAGTAGTTAGCCCAATTCAAGAACACTCTATTCTGCAGAATGTAGAGTAGATGAATGCTGGGCCTGTCCAACCGAGAATGTCCACTGTTTGTTGGACGCAGAATGTGCGTAATAATCCAGTGAAGTATACGCGGGGTTTGCTTGATCAATCCAGACGTGATGTGTTCATCATCACTCAATGGTCTGTCTATTTTAAGGATGGATAAAAGGAAATCCTTCATGTCGAATTCAGGATCAAGGTGCAGGTCATGCCAGGACTTTGTACCCAGCGTCGGAGCCGGCATTTGAAATACCGTTTCCCAATTAGAGGCATCAAAAGTGTATGTTCTGACGCCGATAGAGCACCGGAACATATAACCTCTACCAGGCTGCAAACCAGCATAGAAAGCCCGAATGAAATCCTCGTGATAGTCATCTTTTGTGGACAGAAAAGACCCAAGCCGTTGTACATGTAAGAGGTCAACGACTTCACTAAGGTGCAGATGAATAGCTTCTGTTTTGTCAAAAACATGAGGTTTCATGACTAACCTTGTTTTAAAGGATTCTTCGAATTCATCAGCAACAGCAGGATGAAGTAGCTCTAGTGCATTCGACGGAATTTCTGGTGGTTGCTGAGAAGTGCTGGCAGGTTCTTTTCCCTTTCCTTTTCCTTTGGTTCTGACTGGAATAGTGCGTGGAGGCATGGTGGTATGAGATTTTAGGGTTTTGGAGAGAGTGAAGATGAAGAGGATTAGGGTTAGCCACTGTTTTTGGGTTTAGAGGGAAGATGATATGAATGCTTGAGATAAGAGATGATATGATTGGTTGATGTGTCGATGCATGAGAGAGAAAAAGTATGCATTTAATTCAGATGACAGCAGTGAGTATCGATGCAGAGAGTTATGTATCGATGCTAGGTATTTGAAAATTTTCATTGTATCGATACATACGATGGATGCGTCGATGCCAGGGTTTACAATTCCCTTGTGTATCGATACATGCGATATATGCATCGATGCATACTGAAGCTGTTTTTCAAAAAATTTAATTTTAGAGTATGTGCATCGATGCAGGCTGCGTATGTATCGATACATACTGATGCTGAACTGGTTTTTAATGTGTTTTAATGCAGAATGATTATGCAGTTTGCAATATGACATGTTAATGAGCACACATTATGGACAAGGAGTATATTCAAGCAAACTTTACATCAACTAGAGTAAGCACATTTGATCTAACAACCACAATCACTAATCAATAAGAAAATTGTAGAAAGGATTGATATTACCTCTGTTGGAGAGATCTTGTGAAGCATAATTGACATCTAAAACAGTGCTTGTCACACACGGTGAGGCATAATATAATTAAGATGCAACATGCCTATGACATCAAATAAGATAGATCTAAGATTCCTAATTCGCGACGAATGTTGAAGAAAGGTTCCGTTGCCAATGGTTTAGTGAAAATATCAGCAAGTTGGTTTTTGGAGTCAACGTGCTCAAAGACAACGTCTTCTTTTTCAACATGGTCACGAAGGAAATGATGTCTAATCTCTATGTGTTTAGTGCGTGAGTGTAAAACAGGGTTTTTAGTAAGGTTTATGGCACTAGTGTTGTCACATTTGATAGGAATACGTTTGAGTTGAATGTTAAAGTCTTGTAGTTGCTGCTTCAGCCATAGAATCTGAGCGCAACAACTACCGGCTGCAACGTATTCAGCCTCTGCAGTTGACAAAGCCACAGAAACTTGCTTTTTGCTGTGCCAACTGACCAAGGAGTTTGAAAATAGGTGACACGTACCACTTGTACTTTTCCTATCTGATTTGCAGCCAGCAAAATCAGAATCGGAGTACCCTACTAGGCTACAATCACTTCCTTTAGAATACCAAAGCCCATATTTGGATGTTCCATGAAGATATCTAAATATGCGCTTCACCGCTTTTAGGTGTGATTCTTTAGGATTTGATTGATAGCGTGCACACATGCAAACACTAAACATGATGTCGGGTCTAGAAGCAGAAAGATATAAGAGAGATCCAAGCATACCTCTGAATCTTTTGACATCTACACACTTACCGTGCTCATCCTTTTCTAGATTTCCGTTGGTAGGCATTGGAGTGTCGATTGACTTTGAGTCATTCATTCCAAAGCGCTTGAGTAGTTCTCTGCAGTATTTTGTTTGACATACTGCAGTACCTTCATCAAGTTGCTTTATTTGCAGTCCTAGGAAGTAGTTTAGCTCCCCCATTAGACTCATCTCAAATTCACCCTGCATAACCTTAGAAAATTCTTCGACCAAGTGTATGTTAGTTGAACCAAATATGATGTCGTCGACATAAACTTGAACTAAAAGAATGTGCTTCCCTTTGTGTTTAATAAAGAGAGTATTGTCCACTTTACCTCTTGAATATCCATGATCAATTAGGAATTTGCTAAGCCTTTCATACCAAACCCGAGGGGCTTGTTTAAGACCATACAAAGCTCTTTTTAATTTGTAAACATGATCTGGATTTTCAGCATTTTCAAAACCGGGAGGTTGTGAAACATATACTTCTTCATTTATGACACCATTAAGAAAGGCACTCTTTACGTCCATTTGGTAAAGCTTAAAATCCTTAGAGCACGCATAGGCAAGCAAAAGACGTATAGCTTCGAGGCGAGCAACTGGAGCATAAGTTTCCTCATAGTCTATGCCCTCCTCTTGGTTATATCCTTGTGCTACTAAGCGTGCCTTGTTCCTAGTAATTACTCCGTTTTCATCAAGTTTGTTTCTAAAAACCCACTTAGTGCCTATGATATGATGATCTCGCGGACGAGGGACAAGTTCCCAAACGTCATTTCTTTTAAATTGATTAAGCTCTTCTTGCATGGCCATTAGCCAACACTCATCAATCAAGGCCTCTTTGGCATTTTTAGGCTCAACTTGTGAAACAAACGCGAAGTGAGAACAAAAGTTACTTATCTTAGACCGGGTCATTACTCCCTTTGAAATGTCTCCCAAAATGTTGTCGATGGGATGGTCTTTTGAGGATCTCCAAGCTGTTGGAAGATCATTCACTTCAGCTGTCTTTTCTTCCTCAATTTCTTCATGACTTGTATCTTCCTCCTTCTCATGGGCAGCTGTTTTGGACTGATCAATTTCCTCAACAGCTTCCTTGAGTATGTCTTCCGTAGATACACCTGCGTCATCAAAAGAAATACCTTTTCCGACATTTTTCGGATAAGACTCATCAAAAGAAACATGAACCGACTCTTCAACAGTAAGTAAACGCTTATTATACACTCTATATGCTTTACTTGACATTGAGTAACCAAGAAAAATACCTTCATCCGCTTTTGCATCAAACTTCCCAATGTTTTCCTTACCGTTATTCAAAACAAAACATTTACAACCGAATACGTGAAGATGTGACAAGTTTGGTTTTCTTCCTTTCAAAAGTTCATAAGGAGTTTTGTTCAAAATAGGGCGAATTAAAATTCTGTTTAGGACATAACAGGCTGTGCTAACAGCATCAGCCCAAAAGTATTTTGGTAATCCACCCTCATTAAGCATTGTTCTTGCCAACTCCTCTAAAACACGATTTTTCCGCTCCACAACGCCATTTTGTTGTGGAGTGCGAGGGGCTGAAAAGTTATGCTCAATGCCATACTTGTCACAAAACTTCTCAAAGTGATGATTTTGAAACTCACCACCATGATCGCTACGAATTGTAACTATTTTGGAATTCATTTTGTTTTGGGACAGATTTGCAAAATTTTTGAAAGCAGAAAAAGTTTCATCTTTGCTATGAAGGAATATAGTCCAAGTGAATCTAGAGTAGTCATCAACTATTACAAAACCATAGTAGTTTCCACCTAGGCTCTTTGTCCTAGAAGGTCCAAAGAGGTCCATATGGAGAAGCTCAAGGGGTCGTGAAGTTGAAATTACGTTTTTAGATTTAAAAGACACCCTTGTTTGCTTTCCCATTTGGCACGCGTCACATAGGTGGTCTTTTGAAAATTTTAATTTTGGTAGACCAACTACTAGATCCTTAGATACAACCTTGTTTAGCAAATCGAAGTTAACATGAGCTAAACGTCTATGCCAAAGCCAAGAATCATCATTTAAGGTGACTAGACATTTAGTATTTGTTAACGGTACATCAAGCAAGTCAAGCATATAGATGTTGTTTACTCTTACACCCTTAAACACAATGTTTTGTTCAGCATGTTCAATTATGCAGCAAGTTTTTGTAAACGAAACTTTATAGCCCATGTCGCATAGTTGACTTATGCTTAACAAATTGTGTTTAAGTCCCTCAACTAAATGGACATTTGAAATAGTAGTGGTGGAGGGATTACCTACACTACCTTTGCCGAGTATAGCTCCTTTGTTGTTGTCTCCATAAGTAACATATCCCTTTTTCTTCGCCTTGAAGTCTATAAAAAGCGATATGTCACCGGTCATGTGCCTTGAGCAGCCGCTGTCAAGAAACCACCTTCTATCTACGGAGGCAAGGCACTTATCCTACAACATCAAAAGAGAGAAGTTGGTCCCCAATTTTCATTGGGTCCAAGAGGGTAAGTGTTAACATGGTTGCCTTTTGGCTTCCATTGATAAATACCTTTAGGGACTAGAAATCTCCTAAATTTGCATTTTTCAATGGTATGGCCAGCATGACAACAATAATGACATAGACCATGATGATGTGTTTGTTGTTTCTTGTTCATTGAATCCTTTAGAATAAAAGAGTATTTTGCATAAGGAGGATTCAATGACTTCTTAAACAACTTGGGGTCAACGGCATAAGTAATTTTAGGTTGTAGCGCTTTCTCTAATTTGGCCTTAAGAGTGTTTACCTCTTTTTGCCAAACATAGCAAGCGTCACAATACCTAACTCTACTACATCCGTCAATGTCAATAGTTTTTGAATTTTCTGCAATACTAGTTTTCAATGCTTCTAAATCAATTTCAGCTTTGTTCACTTTTCCTTCTAAAAAGGAGAAGATGTGTTTGTCGGAAGCTAGTCGTTTAAAAGCATCTACAGCTTCGTTATGCAGTTTTTCAAAAGCTATTTTCAATTCCGAAAAAGACATAGAGGAGAAGTTATTGAAGTAAGCTTGTTTTACCTTTTTGTCATTGCTTTTCTTCTTGTGGTAGGACTGAATTTTTGAGTGAGCCATAAGGCACAGATTTGCAGCTTCATCATCATCACTTGAGCTTTGTGTGTTTGATGACTCACTATCACTTTCCCATGCAATATACGCTCTCCTTTGCTTGCTGTGACCTTTTGGTGAGTCTTTTCTTTGGTCCTTATACTTCATAGGGCATTCCGTTTTAAAGTGTCCGGATTTACCACAATTAAAGCATGATCCTCTTCCTCTACTCTTCTTGTTTTCTTCTTGTTTCGAATTTATGGATTGTCTTCGAAACTTCATGAGATTTTTGTCGGAATGCTTAACTCCATTCTTTCGAATGAATCTATTGTATCTCCTTACAAACAGTCCCATTTCCTCATCATCCGAGTCTTTGTCACTACTTGTTTCATTGTCGCTTTGCTCTTTTCGTGAGAACTTAGAGCTAGAAGCCACAAGAGCTATTGGCTTCTTCTCTCCCTCTTTGTCTCTTTTCTTTTCCTTCTCCTTCTTACTTTTATTCTCATATTTTTCAAGACTTTCCAAAGCTTGCTGATGTTCTTCCAGCTTTCCAAACAGTGTTGTAATCGTAAGTCTTGTGAGATCGTTGGCTTCCTTGATTGCTGTAACTTTAGGTTGCCACTCCCTGCTAAGACACCTCAGAATTTTATTAGTAGCAATTTCATTGGAAATAGGTTTTCCAAGAGCATTCAATCGGTTAGTTAGATGGGTGAATCTCTTTTGCATGTCGGAGATGGATTCTCCTTGTTTCATGCGAAAGAGCTCAAATTCCTGATTGAGTGTGTTAATGCGGGACTGTTTTACTTCAGTAGTACCCTCATGGGCAACTTCTAAAGCGTCCCACATTTCTTTAGCAGTCGTGCAATGTGATACTCGATAATATTCATCAACACCAAGTGCTGAAATTAACATGTTTCGAGCTCTCCAATCACACGACCACTTTTTCTCATCTTTCTCATTCCAATCATCTTCCGGTTTAGGTACTATGGCGCCAGCCGCATTGGTCATTGTAATTTGAAACGGACCGTTTTCAATGGCAGCCCATACTAACCTATCCACAGAATTTATATGAACTCGCATGCAGTCTTTCCAGTAGCCATAATTTTCACCGTTGAAAATAGGCGCTCTATTATACGCCCCCTTTGGTTCAGAATCCATACTGTTACAGGCAGCCACAGAGCACCAGCGAACCGGCGCTCTGATACCACTTGTTAGACGGTGTGGCTAGTGATCGAGAGGGGGGTGAATAGATCACCTCTTTTAAAATTAACGGATTTAACGTTTAATCAGAGTTTTCAAAAAGCAGCGGAAAAAGCAGTCCCGAATCGACTTCCGTCTATTCTGAACTGCTACTAGAAAGCCGGACACGCAAGTGCAGTTGCTGGATTTTAATGAGAATGACAGAAATAATACACACAGAATATTAACAGATTGAATGCGCTTATCCTCAAATACTATTTCCAATGAACACAATCAAGTTAACCGTTTTGTCAAACAGTTGGTGTGTGAGTGTTTGATGATGAACAGCAATGGTGTATGACTAAAGATTTTGTTATCACTGCTGTCCAGAAATATAATCAATCACCACACACTAACAGAATTTGCAAAACAGTATTTGAAACGTAAAGAAGATTAAGGTAAAAGTAAGATACGCAGAGATTTGTTAAGGAAGTTCCCCACGTCGTCCTCGCGTGTGGGTACGTCTCCCTCTCAATTTCAAATGAAATTGAGAACTTTGATTATCAATTATTGTCGAATCCGTTGATACAAGGTTTTGATACAAAGACAGAATTTCTAATCTCCAAGAACCTCTTCTTGTATAAACCTTCACTTGATCTGAGCTTGATCAAGATTTTCCTGCACAAAGTTGCAAACAATTCACCGGTTCCACGACCTGCTTGCGAAATCCCCCGATCTCCAAACGCAACGCTGCGGCTGAATCTGTTCTGCAAATGTGACTCCCAAACCCTCAAGAACACACCAGTTCTTGAAGGACAAACCAGTAGGTTTTTCCTAGAAACCCCCTTCAATCTTCTACCCAGCTAGATCCTCGATCGTTCCACTGCAACCCACAGCTAGATCCTTGATCACACCACTGAACGTTATCTCAATGCTTCTTTAATCCAAAGAACAAGAATTGTTATGTGTAAATGTTCTTGAAAGAAGAGTGATTGAGAAGATGAAGAAGATGAAGTCTCTTTCAGGTTTCTATGTGCTCACTGACAATTGCTCCAACACTACTTTGATCTTGTGTTCAATTGTCTTTTTGCTCAATGAATTCGTGTCTCACATTTGCTGTCAAAACCTGTATATGTATGCTGCAAAACAGATTCTGTTATGACTTAAAACAGCCTTGTGTATTGATACACAGGAGTGTGCATCGATGCATACTGTAAGTTGTTTGTAATTTGGTCAAATTAATTAATCATGTATCGATGCAAACGTCGTGTGTATCGATGCATGTGGTATTTTACACTAATCTGTATCGATGCTTAATGCTCATGTATTGATGCACAGGCTATCACAAGTGGTCATGTATCGATGCAGAAGTCGTGTGTATCGATGCACAGAGCTTTTGCACTTCCATGTGTCGATGCATGGCTCGTGTGTATCGATGCATACTGAACATAATTTGTTTTGTCATTTAATCAAGGCTGCATGTATCGATGCACAGATTCATGTATTGATACATACTGTTACAAAATGCATTTTAATAGTTATTTTAAGTAATTTTTCAATGTACATGTATATGTGTGGTTATGCAACAATGGAGTGGGATGAATCACAAGGTAAAAACACAATTATATCATGTAATGCAATGCACAACCAATTTGGATGATGTTCACACAATTTGCTATCATTAAAAGTTAATTCAAGTTAAAGAATTCTTTCACAACTTTTTCATAACCTCTAGCTATTAGGTTTGAGTTATCTTTGTGGTAGATGTAATACTCACCTATATCCTTAGTGATGGACAATGAGTCTTCCATGCTTATTATAGGGTTAACCCCTCACTAGCATGTTGAAGCTATCCTCACATGGTGGATTTGTGGTTTTAGGTTGAGTTTTCTCCCTTTGATAACAAAAGACCTTAAGGATTTTGGACCAATCAATTCACCCACTCCTTTTGAGATTTTTACCCCGAACTACGAGGTTTTGATCCTAATCTTTTTTAAGATGGTACGTAGGCAATGGGTTTGTCCATCCAAACACAAAATGTAAATAACTTGTATATTCTCTTCTCATCTCCTCAATCATGTTTGCACAAACAAATTTTCACAAAACAACAACCTTACCACAAGTATGAAAAGGGTTCCCTAGGAGTACCTAGGATGTTTTGGGTGCCTAACACCTTCCCATTGCATAAAAAACCCCCTTACCCAGATCTCTGATTCTCTTTTACTAGTTTTTGATTTGATCAAACTTTTAGGTTTTTGTTCGCTTTCTAACCATTCCTTTGGATAAATAGAAGTGTGGTGGCGACTCGACTTGTATGATTTACCTTGGATTTAGTCAATATCTCTAATGGTAACGAATACCCCGCTACAGAGGGTTCCCGAATTCCCCTTAATAGGAACACATTGTTGTATAAACTAGAACCTCGTGCTACTCAAGAGATAATTGGGATACACTATGTTTAGTCCTCCTAAGGGTCGAGACCTTGTACCATTCATTGTTAATACCGTGGACCCACTCGATTCAACCGTGAAGAGAGTAAGAAGAGCTTGGACAAGCATAATATGCATTGACCAAGAGTGGGGAAAGAAGAACATCCTAGCCAAGGAACCCTACTTTGTGTGGGTAAAAGAGAAGGATGTGGTTGTTAAGATGCCTTTCCTTTATGATTCTTCATCATTGGAGCCCGAACCCGAGCCCATATTGCAAGAAGACATGGACAAGCTTACCGACAAGATACGAGAGCTTGAGTTTTGAGAACACTTAACTACGAGTTCAACTCGGCCCTGCCAAGGAACGTAACCACACCTTGGAAGACCAGGGTAATCAAGTATGTGAGGAGTTCACGGTCAACAAGAAGAGACTAAGGGAAGTCGAAGGCAAAATAGTTTTGGTTGGTGGTGCTCTACTAGGAGCCAATTCTAAGCTAGACACTCGCAACGACAAGTTGGATCAAGCGTACCGAATCATCAATGACCTTGAGAAGACCATTGAGAGGTATAATGCAATGAAGAAAGAGGCTAGGTAGGATTATGAAGCCCAAATCCTCGAGCTTAGGACCACTCTAAAGGAATGCAAGGATCTCTTGACTAAGGAACAACTAGAGAGGGAGAAAGTCCCCCGAAGTTTCTTGTGCGAGAAGTTCAACCTTGGAAGAGCTTGCGAGCAAATCAAGAATCTGAAGATGGGAATCTACGATCAAGCGTATGTGGAATTGCAAAATGAGTACAAATATTGGGATGAGAGATGTCGTGGAGCCAAAGCTTCAATAGCGCAAAGGGATGAAATCATCCATAACCTCCAAACCCTCTATAACGAATGGAGAGACAAGTATGCAAATATGGCAATCCTGACTAATTATGCTCTCCAAGACTTTCCTAATAAGTTGAAAGAGGCTGGTTTGATCATGTGCCCCGAGAACACCCCTGAGGAGGTCTACCATTTCGTCAAATTCTGCAAGATTACAATGACGGAAATCATCACCGACATTGAGGCTCTCCACAAGTCTCAAGGGGTCACCTTTAGGGTTGAAATTTAGTTGCTTGTTTCAACCACTTGTATTTTGTAATTTGCATGTATTTGTATTTGTATGATTCCCTCCAAAGGATGAATGAAGCTTTTTGTGATTCACTCTGTGTGCTTACCTTTATTCTTGTTTGCAATCGTAAATTGTTAAGTATTTCTTACAATAAATAACACAAATAACTAAAGAGCTTTGCATAAATTAAAAAAACACATTCATGCATCATTTGAATTTTCAAAAAAAAAAGAAGACAAAAACTCATCATTCACCCTTTCTTGATCAGAAACCGATACTACAAACTGACTTTACGACACCATTACAATATGCGTCGCAACCAGCAAGTAGTAATGGACCAGTTGGAACAGAATCAAGCCGCCCTCCGTGAGGAAGTATCCCAAGTAAGAGCACAAATGGGATAACTGGTGGAAACGATCCAAGTCGTCGCTCGTGGCCAGGAAATAATGGTCAAAATATAAGAAGAGATGAAACAACGAGCCCATGCTGCCAATACCATTCCTAATGCTTATCCTTCCGTCATGGAAAATCAAGTGCCTCCTCATGGCAACATACCAGTCCATATTACTATGGGTGCACCTGACGATGTCCCTCCAGTTGCCCTAAATCCTCCAGTTATTCAAGTGGACGATCAACAAGACACTTTTTTCAGTCCTAAAGCTGCTTCCATGTATGACGCCTTTGGTCCCCCGACCGAGTGGAGAAGAAGGTTAAATCCATCGGAGAAAAGTTGAAGTCAATGGAAAGTACTGACGCTTTAGGTCTCGATGCTGTAGAGATGTGCTTAGTCCCCGGTGTGGTTATCCCCGCTAAATTCAAAGTCCCTGACTTTGAGAAATACAAAGGATCCAATGATCCAAGGACCCATATCCGAGCCTACTGTCATAAAATGGCCGCTTATTCTGATGACGACACACTTCTCATGCATTTCTTCCAAGATTCATTGAGTGGGGCATCCTTAGACTGGTACATGCAACTAGAAGGTAACCACCTTTGGATGTGGAGGGAGATGGCTAAAGCATTCCTTAAGCATTATCAGTACAATACAAATATGACACCCAATCACACGCAGTTGCAAAACTTAATGCAACAGTCTGAAGATACTTTTAAGGAATACGCTCAACGGTGGAGAGAACTTGCGGCTAGGGTACAACCTCCTTTGCTAGAGCGTGAATTGGTGGATATGTTTATGGGCAATCTGCAAGGCCCATATTTGGATATGATGGTAGGGTGTACATCTTCTAGTTTCTCTGACTTTGTCTTGGTCAGTGAAATAATAGAGAATATGATAAAGATGGGGAAGATTCAGAATTCTGCAAGCACCTCCGATATTGTGAAAAAACCCTTTGCAGCTTATGGAAAGAAAAAGGAAGGAGAAACAAATGTGACTGCCATTGTTAGGGGAAGGGCACTGACATATCGTGCACCTTACTAGCAAGTGGCCATCGTAGCGCCAGTTCAACAATAACAACAATCATTTACAATTCCGATTCAACAACAACCGTAACAACAACAACAACACTGTCATCACCAACCTCAGCAATAACAACAATGTTATCAACAACAACAACGACGACAAAGACGTCCTGAGAGAAGATTTGATCCAGTCTCAATGTCGTACAGTCATATTTTACCTTACTTGTTACGAGGATCATTGGTATAGTTAAGGGAGTTAAGACCACCCCCAACGGTCCTTCCTCCCGGTTATGATGTCAACATCCGATGCGAGTTCCATTCAGGTGCTCCCGGTCATTCTATTAAAAATTGTAAATCCTTAAAGTATAAAGTGCAAGATCTGATAGATTCTAAGGCAATTACGTTTGTGCCTAACAACCCAAATGTAAACAACAACCCAATGCCTCCTCACAACAAGTCAACCATGAATATGGTAGAATTTCACAATGGAAGAAGATTAATGTCCTGTGTGGACGAGTTAAAAACACCACTCATTGAGATCAAGAACATTTTGATGAAGAACAATGCCTTTCCCATCTGTAGTGCTAGTTGTGAGCACTGTCTGATTAACCCGCAACAACGTAAAACTTTGAAGTTTGTCATACAACGATTAATGAACCAAGGGATCTTGGTGGTAGATTGTTCATCCACCAGGGAAGACGTGTCCACCCTAGAGATCCCTTACGATGAAGCCTTACCTCTGCAAATACCATACGATCTCTCTCAAATGACTCTCTCTGTAAGTCTCATTGTTCCTATGGTTATAACGGTACCAATGTCGTTCCCCTTCAATGACACGAAAGTAGTCTCATGGGTATATGACTCAGTGATCTACATCTATGGAAAAAGAGTGCAAGAAGAGCCTATGGCATCTGACGAGCCAATGGTAAGTATAGCTGACACTGGTGGGGTCACCTGAAGCGTAAGAATCTTTGCACCCGTACCTCCCCTAATTAACGATGGTGGCACTTCCAACCAAGAAAAAGGCAAGCAAATTGAAGCTAACCAGCAAAGGTAAGATTCTCTACCTACCAATGAGGTATATGAATTCTTGCGCATCATTAAGAGGAGTGATTATAGGGTGGTTGACAAACTCAATAAAACCCAATCGAAAATCTCAATGCTATCTTTGCTCATGTGCTCTGAGGAACATAGGGACGCCTTAGTCAAGTTCTTGAAAGCCACCCACGTACCACAAAAGATTTTCGTTTGCTAGTTTGAGGGAGTTGTCAACAATATAGTTGCCAGCATGAGTCTGGGTTTCAATGACAAAGAGCTTCCCGCCGAATGAAGAAACCACAATAATGCCCTACACATTTCCATTGAATGTGTAGACACCTTTTTGTCTAGGGTCTTAGTGGATATCATCTCGTCTCTTAATGTGCTGCCTTGGTCAAAGTCAACCATGAAAGTTGACCTTTGACCTAGGCATTAAGACTCCATCATTTTTAATCAGATTTTATGACCACCTCCATTTATGCAAAGTTACAAAACATTTGGATTAAGTATTTACTTTTGGTCAAAGTCAACCATGGAGGTTGACTTTTTGACGGGGTCACCTTTTGACTATTTTTGCTACTTGATTCACATCTCCAAGTGATCCATTCAAATTAAAGCATTCAAATTCAAATTGCAAAATGGGAGGGAAAACAAAGGAGTTCAATTTCTTAAGATACAAGTCATGGAATCCAAAGTCAAACTTCATTGCAAAAGTCAAAATCCATTACAATACAAGTGCATTGCACAAAAATGGAAATTATATTGAAAATGAGCATTTTTGTCACAATTGACTTTTTTGTCAACTGTTGACTTTTTGGTCAATAGTTGACCAAGGCCAGACTTTGACTCCTAAAAAACCTAAATCCTAAAAACTAATTCTTCATCTTCAATTCGTCATCATTGATCTTCATGATAGCCTCCAAGTGTTCTTGAAACCATGCTTTGCTTTATTCATGATCAAACTCCAAATTTCATGCTCATCTTCCAAACTCATCAATCAAACAATTTTATAATACTCATAATCATTCATGACACATCAATCAATTCTAACTATCCTTATAATCAAGTTTCAACATACATGATTAATATTCCATTTCTTCAAGATTAACAACCAAGTCCAAACCACAACAATGAACCTAACTATCCTAATTAACACCCCTTCATATAAACTAACAAAACAAATTCAATTCAATTAACAATTAATCCCAACATTTTACTAAGACAATTTCCAATTTGATTAACTCATTTTACCACTAACCTAAACTCTAACATTTCAACATTTTCCTAAACTAACTGTCAAGGGTTTATCACAAATACCCAAACCTCACTACTATTTGAATTTGCTAAAGCCCAACCAATAGCATAACCAACAAGCTCATTGACACTGTTAGTTCCAGTGATTAAACTCTTAGTTTACCAACAATACAATCTATCTTAGTTTCAAAATTTACTACAAACTAACAAGACCCATTTTCCTAACTAGCTATTTTTGATTCAATTCAACACCAACGAAGTCCTTCACCAACATTTCTAACTTCAATCTCACTAACAACAACTAGCTATCATGTGCCCTAACATGAATTGAGTTAACCTACAACAATAACAGTTAACAATCCATAGCAACATTCAAATATACCAGCAGGTTAAGTATAATTTCATTCAATACACAACTGAACGCAACATAATTTTAACAGAGAATTAACACACTCAAACTAACTCAATTCAAGCCACTAACTGAATTAACCATTAATAACCTTAACAGAACTTTAAAAGATTGCTAACAGTTAACAAACTAACCTAACTCATAACCGTTTTTTTAACTGATTAACTAATTGATTCAGTTTCAATTGTAACTGCATTCTAACAGAGGATTAACATTGTGATTAACTTCTAACTAATCTTGCACTTAGATTGTTAACTGAGTTACCACTGCCCTAACAAACCCAAGGTACCCAATTCTGTTATAGATCATAGCTCTATAAATCCAACAATCGTTGCAATAATCAGGGGATAAAATCACTCTTCAATCATTGCACACACAAAACTCTTCAAAATTGTCTCATTTTATCACTCACGTTCTTCAATCATAGCTCACTCTATCATTGCACTTTCCTCACTCTCTCTACATCTCTCATAACTCTTTCAATCTCACTGAGCTTCATTAATTCTCTCTACATTTCTCACACAACACAACAAGAAAAACATAACACGACAAGCAACAACACGAAACCAGCAACAACGCGAAGCCTAAGCTCAACCTACAAACTACATAATAGGCTTTGATTCCTCCATTATTGCCTTTAATTCTTAATTCCATAAATTAAGGTTCATCTTGAGTTAGTTTTTATTTGAGATTTTGGATAAGAATTAGAAAAAAAACAAGGTTAGATTATGATAATTGAGAGGGATACAAACACGTTGATACCAGTTTGGGTGTGATTTGACCTTCTCCGCCGCCGGTGTTGAATTCCGGCGTGACTGAATTTTTGACTAAGGGAAGATGAGGAACTAGTAGAAATGAGAACAAGGAAATAGTGAATGTGAAATTCCGACTCTTCTCCCCCTGCTTGTCAACAAAGCCAGATGCCTCCACCATTGGGCCTATTGCCTTCTGAGCCTGTTTCAAAACGCTTACTGAACCCTCATTTTCACGCATACCCCCTCACTTCACATTGATTTAGTACACGGGCTCAATGCCCTTAGCCCAATCTGAAACTACTTCTAGCACCCCCCATGTTTCAACGCGTACCCCCTTAACAGTTGGCCTTAAATTCTTGGGCTTCAGGCCAACTGATTTACTGTTGCACCCTTCTTTGGTGTGCATACCCTATACCTCTTGTAAGACCCAAATTTTGACACTAAGATCCCTCATGATATCTCATCATTTGCATTGACTTTAGGATCACACCTTAGCATCCTCCTTACCCCTCATTCATTGGGTTTGCATTGGGAGAGATCACCAAGTACATTTGATTGTATTATACTTTATTTTTATTTATTTACTAACCAAAATACCAAAAATCTGACTATGTATAGCTTTGTTTCTTTTCTAGGTAGTGTGTGCATCCACTAATACCTTATCAAGCTCATAATTAGATTTTGAAGACTCTCAGTGCAAGGAGATCAATCAAGAGATGAATCACAATGGTTCCAAGCATCATATATGGATCCCCATGTATTTCATTTATCATTTTGATCAAGAAATCACCAAGAGTTTGAAGATTGTTTGTCTTGGGAGTCCTAATTCATCTAGGTATCTTGTGTGACTTCCTTAGCAAGTTTCTTTATCAATTGATCAAATATATCAAGGGATACTCCATATTACATCATATTAAGCATATATGATCCTCCATGAGTCCCAAAGATCAAGAGAACTTCAGGTTTGCAAGTTGGTTCAAGGAAGTTGGCCAAAGAAAGTCAACTTATCAAAATCGGGGTTCCCTAGACCCTATCCCCTACAATTTTTGTCATATTAAAATGATTAAAATATAAAAGTTACTCCTTATAACATTCCAAACAACTTTCATGTTGAGGTCAAGATCTAGTTTTTCTTGGAAAATAATTTTAAATGGTGCAAGATTATAGGTCATTTTGTCTATGCCCTAGTTAGGAGGTCAACTTCCAAGGACCATAACTTGTTTAATTTTTATGCGATGAAGGCCATCCAAGTTTAATGATCAATTTCAAGATGTATTATCCAACTTTTATTCTTTGAGAAACTTGAAATTAAACTTTAAAAGGCATGTGCCAAGAGGAAACATTATAGGTCATTTTGGGCCATTACCATTGAACAAACAATTTTCCTCAAATTCTAAAATGCATATCTCTTTCATGTCAAATCCAAATGAGGTAAAATTTGTGAAAATTGAATAGGATTGAAATATATACAACTTTGATGAAGGAACCTTTTACATTTGAAGCTCACAGAAAAAGTTATTCAAGGTAGAAGTAGTGGACATTTGACTTGGTACTTAGAAAATTTCAATTATGTTTGATTTCCCAAACTTCCACCTCAAAATTCATCTTGATCCAAGCTTCAAATGTAAAAGTATTCAATATGAAAGTTGTTCCCCTAGATCTCACCTTTCCAAAACGTCCAAGATCACTTCATTTGGACAAGATTTGAAGGACTTGCACATGGCTCCTTTGTTGGGTTTGTTTTGGCAAGTTTTGGATTCAAATGATCATTTCCCTTTGCATGCTTCTATGTGATGACCTCAGTACTCATTATGCACGAATTGAAGTTGGATTGCATCATTCTTTAGGCCCAAATCATTGCCCATGCATCCATGCACTATGGTTTCTAATTTTTTCAAAAATTTAAAGGGTGCAAAACTGAATTCAATGACATATATAAACAAGTGCATTACCTCAAGAATGACACACACACCTTGCCCAAGCTTTGCCAAGAGATCTCAGAACCTCATACCATAGAATTCCTTGAAGATTTATTTGAAATTGAGTTTGAATTTCAACTTCTATTTTGAAGTTCAAACTCCAAGGATTCATAGCCTTTCTCATCTCAATTGATCACTACAAGTAAGAGGAGGAATAATCAAGCAAATTCAGATCAAGATCAGGCCAATTTGAATCTACCCGAAGGTGATTTTTCAGAAACTTTGAGCCTTCGATTCTCTCTCAATTCTTCACCATTCTCTTTGATTTTGGTTGGCTTAAGTCCTACCAATGTAGGCAACAAGATAGAGTTACTTTGAGGTCAAATCGAAGTAACTCAGATCATGAACCTCAATTTTCAAATCCATGTATCTTTCTATATACTTGGAATTGGAAGAAATGGAGGTCAGATTCGTGCTCCTGAGCATTTTCCTTCAAAAACATGTACTCACTTTTCAGTTTTCATTTGGTTGAGGGTGGACCAGTCCAGTGAGGTCCACCGGAGAAGATGACCGGAGCTAGGGCTCTGGTGGTGCGTTGGCAAGGTCCAAGCCATCTGATATGGTTCTCATGCTTTAATCCTGAGCATCCATTCTGATTACCACGTCTGCAACGCTTTGACTCTGGTCTATGGTGGATAGTGCACGCGTGACCATCAAATCTGCCACCTCAATTAATGAGGGAGATCTGATGGCCCTTATTTTTTTTGTATTTTCTGATATTTCATTTAATTGACTTATTTTATTTAATTCATAGAAATTTCATTTTTAATCCAAAAAATATGGGACTTTCACCAAAAATCTTGAAATATTTTTCTCTTCCATATTATGAATTAAAATTATTTTTTGGATTAATTTTGGTATTTTCCATGAATTAAATGTTTTTGTGCATATTTTTAATTGTTTAAAAATACTTCTGACTTTTTAAAAATTGTGAAATTTTTTGTCTAGGGTCCTTTGACATTATCTAGGATAAATCCCTTAGTCATTTATTTGGTGTTTTGAATGGATTTTAGGTTTTGACAAAATTAAAATATAATTTAATTTATTTTTAATGTATTTTTTAATTGATTAAATGTTTAAAAATTATGTTGAGCTATTTTGATGGTCTTATGAAGTTTGACTTTCTGTTTGGGCCTTGGCCATGATTGATTTGACTTTTGTTGGATCGAAACCTTTGGATTTAGGGGATTGATGAAATGTAGATTTCATCTCCCAAAATGAATGGATGGTTTTGATTTGAAGAAATTCCTCTGATGATAAATTTGTGTTTCTATCTTCCCCTCCCTCTTCATCTTCATCCCAATTCTTTCCCATTCCCCTATTTGACCAATGAAATCTCTAATGTCTAAAGGCTAATTGATTCATCAATGACCTTGTGTCAGATGAATCAATACAAGTATGACTGAGATAGGTCCCTCCCTTTTTTTAGTGTGTGGTATGTTTTAGGAGTTTGGTTCCTTGTATAAAATCTCTAACATGCATTAACACCTATATTTCTATTGCCCGGCCTCAGATAGTTATGACTTCTACATGAGTGAAATTACGATTGCTTAACATAGAGCTAAATTTGACCTCAAGGCATAATATTCTAGTAAGTGAGATTGTAAGTCTCCCATTCTTCATAGCATTTTATGGAGACTTGACCTTTTTTCCTTTCATGAGAGCTAGTGGCATACTTATTGAATTAACCAAGTTGGAGCCCTTCTCATGAAATATGTCTTGATTTAAGGATTCATACTTGTGAGTGAATGGTAGAGTGTTCTCCAAAGAATGACTTAATCAATTAAAACTCAACACTAACCTTTGACTAACATTTGGCTAACCATTGACTAACTCTTATTCATTATTGCTTTACTTTCAAGTCATTTACTTTATGCAATTTGAATTTTAGTCATTTATCATCCATTTCCATTTCCATTTCCATTTCATGCAACTTGTTTATGTTTCAAGTCCTTTTCACTTTGCTCATTTGAGCCATATCTTGTGATTGTATATATTTGTTTGTTTGTCTTTGTTTTATTTGTGGTCTTAGGACCTAAAGAACACATAATAACAACAAAAACCCTAAAAAAACATTTGGTGGACTGTTGGATTTGATCTGAGCTTTGGACTTAGAATTAGGCAACATTCCCTGTGCTAAAGGACTTGGCTAATGCCAACATTTGAGACTGAGCCATCTTTGAACTGTGCTTTCATCTTATGCAAGACTTGAGAATTTCTTGGATTCATCTGCTACTCTGTCTTTGTGCTTAATTATTATTTTGATCAGGTGTGTGATGCCTTTTTCTAATTTGATTAAGGAATATTTCATCTGGTACATTAGAAGACAATGAAGATTGCTAGCTATTGGAATGATTGCTTGGATGTGGCAATCTTTATTTGATGCATTTATCTTTATGATGTCTGGATATTGCTCATTGCTTGATTAGAGTCCAAATCATGATTAGAAACTTTGGCCTTATGCCATTGAATTTTCAAACTCTTTCTTGAGTCAAACTTGTAAATAAACTTAACCATATTGACTTAAATTTCAAAAGACAAAAAGAACTAACAAATCCATTCAAAATTTTGGCCTTTTGTGCCTTTTCTTATTAAACTTTTGTTAAAAGCGATTCACCAACTTATTTGAAATTTTTACCATGAACTACGAGGTTTTGATCCCTCATTTTTATGTTGGTACGTAGGCACAAGACCGAAGGTCTTGTCAAACACAAATATAATCGATGAATTCTTTTCTCACCCCTACACTTTATTTTTTCCTCAAACATATTTTATACCAAAACATATGCACACATAAAAAGGGCTCCCTAGTAGTACCCAGGACACTTTGGATGCTAACACCTTCCCTCTGTATAACCAACCCCCTTACCTGTAATCTCTGGCATTTTATTAGTTTTGATTTGAAAACTTCTTATCTTTGGGTTTTGTTCGTACTTTTCCCTTTTCCTTTGGAAACAATAAAAGTGCGGCGGCGACTTTGGTTTTATTGATGTCAAGTTTATCCATAGCTTAATGGTCATGAATTTACCGCTATAGAAATTAAGTGGCGACTTTGTTGGGGAGTAGTCCTCAGTGGGTTTAGCCTACTTTTTATGTATATATATTTGTATATTTGATGTTTGTATATATTGTTTGTGTGATATAACCTATCTGTTGTGCTTGGTGATCTCTGAGTGGTGAGATAAGTTCTAACCCAAACTTGAGTGCAATTAAGATAGGAGGATGGTATAGTAATGTTAAACTTGTGTGGAGTAGTCCTTAACAAGTTGGATTGAGACCCATCTACTCAGTGGAGACCTCTTTGGAGTTACTGATGTCACACAAGTTATTTGTGGATAGGCATTACTTTCTCTGATTTGGGGTCCGAGAATCTGAGGACCGTAGAGCATTTAACCCAACTTGGCCTATTTAGGATGTAGTGCAGAGAATTTTCAGGTGTAGACTTGATAACAGTTGTTACGCGATGCTACACTCAGACGAGTTTCTCTTGAGAATATTATGGGTTGATGAGCCAGTCATCCTAACCTATAATATCTGATAGATGGGATTAAGACTT
The DNA here is from genome assembly GCF_024323335.1 of Lathyrus oleraceus. NCBI lineage: Eukaryota > Viridiplantae > Streptophyta > Magnoliopsida > Fabales > Fabaceae > Lathyrus > Lathyrus oleraceus. The sequence goes on from NC_066580.1 coordinate 343,771,848, forward strand.
TAGGAACTTTTGTAGAACATGATCTGCAGGTTTTTATCCGACTCGTTGATAACAGACAACGACGAAAAATGCATTTCAAAGTTCTTAAGAAAGAGTTTGATATGACCGACCTTGGCCTCGTGACATACTTCCTTGGAATTGAGTTCCACAAGTTCAAAAGGGGATTGTTCATGCACCAAAGAAGGTATGCGCTTGAGATATTGAAGAAGTTTGAAATGGAGCATTGTAATGTTACCATTACTCCGGTTGAACCGATGCTACAATTGTTGAAGAGTGAGGATGAGCAAGATGTTGATCCAACTTAGTATAGGAGGTTGATTGGATCCTTGCGTTACTTGTGGAATACGCGATCAGACTTGGAATTTAGTGTCGATATTGTGAGTAGATTCATGGAGATACTGAAGGTGTCTCACTTGGCAGCAGTGAATAGGATCCTAAGATACGTAAAAGGATCGATTAGATGCAAAATTCTCTTTCCCGCGGAGGACATTGGCAGAAAATGCAATTTACTCGGTTTTACCGATTCCAGTTGGTGCAGAGATAAAGATGATCAAAAGTCTACAGTTGGATACATATTTATGTTCGGAGGAACACCAATCTCATGGTGTTCGAAGGAGGAACCGGTAATACCACTCTCGTCTTATGAGACTGAGTACATTACAACTTCATTGTGTGCATGCCAATGTGTGTGGTTAATGAATCTATTAAAGGAGTTGAGCAATAATGAGGGTGATGATGTTACACTTCTGGTTGATAACGTTTTCGCTATTAATCTTGCCAAGAATCCAATTGTACGTGGGAGGAGCATGCACGTTGAAATGAGGTTTCACTACTTTATGGAACTATTTAGTGAAGGAAGATTGAGATTGTGATATTGTCGAAGCGAAGAACAAGTGCTGATTTGTTGACTAAGGGAGTCAAGAATGAAGTGTTCAACAGGTTGAAGATGAAAATGGGAATGGAAGACTTGGAGAACTTAAATTAAGGTGGTGTGTTAAGAGTTTTTGGTAATTCAAGTGGTGTAACCGGTTACCAAGGCGGTGTAACCAGTTACAAGCATTTCAAAATATCAAATAAGCTGAAGAAAAAATGGTTGTGGCATTGGTGTAACCGGTTACGCATTCGCAGTAACTAGTTACCACTGTTTTGATATTTTAGATTTTTAGCAGTTGTAACCGGTTACATGTTTTATGTAACCGATTACAGAATTTAGTTTTTCAATTATTTGATGTTGTAACTTGTGTCTCAATCCACTTATATCTCATTTAAATGCCTTAGAGGTATTGTTATGATTGCTAATGAAAATGAATATTTCTCACCTTCTATTTCTCTCTCATTCACTCTCCTTCTCCACCATCAATTTCTCCATTATTTATTTATTTTGTGGTTTCAAGTTCTGACAAACTTTATCCTGATTTTAGAGAAGATATAAAATTAAACTTCTTATTATTAGTCATGAAAAATCACTTCAACTTTGAATAAATGTGAAAAAAATACATGTATATCTATTGATAAAAGTCACTACAAACACACACAAAAAAAAAGTTTTATGAATAATATCAATTGATAAAAGTCTATGTACGATATGATGTTATGGGATGTATTTAAAGTGAATGAAAGGTTTATAATAAAACGATTCATATTTAATAGTATTGTGAGGTTTTTATAATATTTATAAAAAAAGTTGCATTTGGCTTTAGTCATTCAAACAAAATCCACATTAAAATTATGTTGACAAATGTTATTTATTTAAACAATACTTATTAAAATACTTTGAACCTATAAAACCATTTTAAAATTTTGTTATACTCAAAGGTTAAATTAACTAATCCTAAAATGGAACAAACTAAATTAAAAATCTATAAATTTTTAAACCCAAAATAAAATTAAAAAATATCATGAATCATTTTCAATTACATAGAATGTAAACATCACCCCCTTGGTGTGGCTTATTCTAACTTGATCACAATTTCTTTAACTTGCCTTATGAGTCTATTCCCTCCATATTCTATGCTCTCAAGCTACTCATTCATCTAACTTTCAAACATCACAATCCACCACTTGCCCTCTCCTTTTCTCTCTCTTTCCACATACATATAAATAACTTGTAACACTACCATATTTTATATACCTATTCTTGTTTTCTTTCACTAAAAAACATGACTCTTCCGATACTTTTTTTCACACTATCTCTTCTTTTGGGCCAATCTATTTCTGACCCTGACCCACTTCAAGATTATTGCATTGCAGATAACAAAAACACATTTTTCACAAATGGGCTACCTTGCATTGACCCAAAACAAGCTACATCATCTCATTTTGCAACATCCTCATTATCAAAGCCCGGAAACACAACAAACATGTTCGGTTTTAGTGTCACGCCGACAAGCCCGGTTAACCTACCCGGGCTCAACACATTGGGCCTTACATTAGTTCGTGTCGATATAGCGGGTAACGGAATCGTACCGCCGCATTCTCACCCACGGGCCTCGGAAGTTACCACGTGTTTAAAAGGGCTTTTACTCGTGGGCTTTGTCGATACATCGAATCGGGCTTTTACGCAGAATTTAGGCCCGGGTGAATCATTTGTTTTTCCTAAAGGGCTTGTGCATTTTTTGTATAACCGTGACTCTAAGGAACCAGCAATAGCAATTTCTGGGCTTAATAGCCAAAACCCAGGTGCACAAATTGCTTCAATTGCAACATTTGCTAGTAAACCTTTTATTCCTAATGAAATACTTAAGAAGGCTTTTCAAATTAGTGGTCAAGAAGTTGAAATTATTAGGAAGAAACTTGGTGGTTGATTTTATTCAATTATTTTTATATGAATTAATTGTTTTTTTTTTATTTGATATTATATATATATATATATATATATATATATATATATATATATATATATATATATATATATATATATATATATATATATATATATATATATATATATATATATATATATATATATATATATATATATATATATATATATTATATATATATATATATATATATATATATATATATATATATATATATATATATATATATATATATATATTATATATATATATATATATATATATATATATATATATATATATATAATATATATATATATATAGGTGGGTGCATGATTATGATAGATTTGTATTTTTTTAAATTTATAAAAGAAAGAGACGTATAAACCGTTGTATTATATTAATACTACATGTTTAATTCAATAATATAAAGTAATTAGACTGTTGATCCAACTTTTGTATTGGATATTATTGTGAAGTGAAGAAATAAATAAGCTTGTCATCTCTCTACCTTTTTATTTTGTTTTCTTTCTTTTGTTGGATTATTTTTCTTTTTAATTTATTGATATAATTTAAACATTAGGTACATGATGAAAAAGTCAATGTCTTTTGGTAATATAGTAATTCTACCTAACTCAACCCCTTGTTGTGAATTATTTGTTTTTACCACTTCAAACTAACAACTTTGAGTCACTAACATTGTATCTATCATATAATTTGTCTTGAATTTAAAAACTTGTAAAAAAAATAAAAATAAAATCTCAATTACCTTAGTCCTTTAAAAAAATATTTTAAATTGTCACAATAATTTTCATTTTAACTCTTCAATTTTTAGGAAAAATGATAAAAAAGAAAATTTAATTCAGGCAGAATCTAGAACAAATTAATTTGGAAGAGGTCGGTCTTAAATTTTAACATTCACTTGCATAAATTCATTTAAAATCATTTCAAAATTATGTATGAATTGATTTAAACGAGTTGCATGTCAAAAATTGTTATCGATTAACAAAATTCAAACAAAAACTATTTTACATGTCAAAAAATATTAACCGCAAACAAAATTCAAACCTAAAATTTATGAGTTACATATAAAAAAACATTTAACCAATATTATATGATTTAAGATTTAAATTCAAATTCTAACAAATTATCTGTCATTAACTAAAAATCATCAATTAGTAATAATAGTGTATTGTCAGTTAAAAAAATATTATACATATTTTAAAATGTCAAGTAATTAAAATTTATAACTTTATAGAAAATCAACAACCTATTATATCATTAAAAAAATTAACATATAAGCATGACGACTGAAAACATTATGTAAAAATAATTTACACATGCATGACTCATTTTCTTATTTAGTATTACATTTCTGCTCCCAAGTCACTGTTATGTTCTCATACTTGATGCAAATAAATTAATAATGCAATTAACAAATAGCAACACCTCTTGTATTTTTCCTTGTAGTTTAATTTCGTAAGAAATTGCGAAATTTCCATTGAAATAGACATCATAACTGTGCCTCTCATCGAACGAGTCAACTTTTGCAAACATGAAGAACAAACAAGCCATGACCTCATAATGAACACTTGGCAGTTGGCACACATGTCTCTCTATTGACATGCACAACAATGCACAATTTTACCATATTATATAATTTAACTGGTTCGAATCTTGAATCGGTTTTTATTGTAATTCGGTTCGTCCGAAATTTCATTTTGATTCGTGTTATTTAAGACTTTCGAACGATAACCTAGAGATCTTGCTGATTCGATGTTCTATGATTTCTTTTAAAAACATTGACTTTGAGTATAATACAAATTTAGCATTAGACTTGATTACATGACAAGTAGAAAAAATTGTAAGTAAAGGTGCAATTGCAATGATTTAACCAAACTTATAGAACTTTCTATTAAACATGAACCTTGTGGGGTCCCAAAGTAGTTAACAAATGAAAATCACTTGATGAAAAGCTATATGTAGTAGTATTATATTTCAGTTTCCTGAAGGCAAAGGTAACAACTATTCGTGACTTAGTACCTACCTAACATACCAATTTAACACTTCAAGTGTTGGCAATGTATGGTTCTATAGACTTTTCTCTTTTCTATCTTAGACCTAAAATCATAGTAAATCCGTGAACAATTCTCAATCATAACTTGATAAGTGGCAACATGTAATCACAAACAAGCACCTTGTTATCTTTTGGTGCTTTCCCTTTGTTCTTTTAGGTGGAAGGAATGCATAAAACAAATTACTAAAACACAACACTAGTGCCATTTATTGTCCATTGGTTAGTGATAAGAAAAGCAACCAAACAAAAGTTGATGGAATGCTATGTAGTTAATACATTAAACGTAGATCAAAAGTTCGAATGATTTGCACCATGCAAACAAAAACTAATGGAAATTTACATGGTCGACACCTTGAATGTGTGTTCGGTATGTGGTGTTATTGTTCAGTCTTGATTTTTTGAGTCCATAGAAGATGTGTGAGTTGTCTTAAGTTTATTTAATCACTGTTTAATCAAATTTTAGTTTGTCTTCATACCTTAAAAAAACAAAAATAGTTATGTTGATATGGTTGTATTGTTAGATCCACATCTCCTAATTCCTCAAAATTTCCAAAATGAGAGGTTCAATTATATATCAAATTTTAATTTGTCTTGGACACCTTCAAAAACAATCTTAATTCCTCAAAATTCCCAAAATGAGAGATTCAGCTGAGATTCAGTAATATGGTTGTATTGAAGATGTGTCTGATATTTAGGACTTATCTTACTTCATGGTTCAAAGAAAACATGTTTGATAACCACAAATTCGTCCAAAAGATAAATAACTCGAGTTCAAATTCGTCCAAAAGTTAAATAACTTGAATCCGTCCAAAAGATAAATAACTCGAGTTCATATTCGTCCAATAGATAAATAACTTGAGTTCGACCAAACTAATTTGTCCTTGAATGGAGATCATTAACCATTTGAACTCAATCAAATTGAGTTTAGTTTATTCACACTCATACATAACACATGTGATTCCATTAAATTACTCAAAACAATTTCAAGTGTAATAAGGTATCTCTATGCTTGATAGATATATAAAAACACAATCAAAGCAAGAAAACAAAAGTTGATGTAAAGGAAACTTAATCAAAACATAAAAACAATGAAACAGCTGTCTATCATTCTGCATTTTGTTTGGCGCATACAATCAATACTGACCCCATTCAAAAGTACTTATCCCACCCACCAAAATTGCTCCAAATAATGGAACCCTCCATCCCAAAAAGAATTCAAATTTCACATCTAAATCACAAAAATTTAAAATATAAAAATAAAAACCATTCTACACAAAGAATGATGAACAAAATTGAAGAAAAAAAACAAATCTGTACATAACCTAAAAAGAAAAAAAGAATCACAAATTTCTAAACAACAACACAACAAAAGTACCAAAAAGATTCATACTAAAGGATTTCGCGATTTCGGTCTGGTCTGGCCATCTGTTCATACAGGTGTTGCGAAGCTGATTGCAATCGTTGATCGTTGCCTCGGCGTGAGGCGAGGCGAATAGGTGAATACACTACACTATAGGTATCGCACCTTCCAATACCGTTCTGTCGCGCCTGTTTTCGCTTGATCACAACAAATCATGAGCATATCCAACCAAAATCGAAGACGAAAAACTCCAAGGTTGAACCTCTTGATCTTTATAATTCCTGGGCTTATAAAGATCATAAGGCTCCCAAAGTGAATCCAAAGGACAAGCTTTCTTCTCATCAAGCCTTACCCAGGGCTTCCCTTTCCCACTCCAATGCAACAAACTCACAGGACCAGGATGCAAAGATCTACAAACCCCATTCAAATTATCACCCCCAAGTCCATGTTGATTCCATCTATGATCAATAGCTTCAACGTTTCCTGCAAAAACAAGCAAAAACGGTGGCAATGAACCCAGTTCATAAATCCTCTTCTTCTTCTGCAACTCCATCCAATTCTCAATCCTCTTCCTATAATTCCCTTCCCTCCATTTCACCATATCCATAACCATCACACCCGTGTTGAAATAACAAGCTTTTCTCGTTCCAAACACACGAGACAACAAAGGGTCAACCCAGAATTCGTCTGTGAAATACTTTGTGAAATTCGCATGGCAATATTCTGGTGCACCAATAACCTTCGACTCACCCATTTTCACACTCCATAGCTTGAAGATATCATCAACAACGACAATATCCGAGTCAAGATAGATAACTCGTTCCACACACGAGTCAAGCATGTCACCCAAATAGTTTCTCGCGTAGTTCAATGGATTCTCCAGCGCTAAACGAATGGAGGAGGAGATAAGGTTTATCACAGTGTCTTCACGAAAGATGTAAACTTTGAAGTTTAGCGACGGGAAAATGGATCTTACCAAACGAGTCAAGAGACGTGGACTCACTGGGTCAAACTCGGCGGAGATGAAATGGAAGAAAACATTTTCTGGGCAGGAGGAGTGGCGGAGAACGGAATGAACGGCGGCGATTGAGCCACGTAGGTAGCCGGAGTCGAGTGTCATTGCGATGTGGACTAGAGATGGGTCGCATGATGGGATGGAGTTTTTGTTGCCGGGTACAGGGCAACCCGCTCCGTTTCGATACTCCGGGGCTTCGGAGAAGTGAAAGAGGTTCTTGGTGGTGGTGGTCGTTGTGGTGGTGGTGGTGGCGGTGGAGGCGGTGGTGGTGGGGAAAGAGCGGATCCCGAGGCAGAAGGGTTGGAAGATGCAAGAAAGGAGGAGAGATGAAACGACGACGGTTAAGCGTAGGGGAAGCATTGTTGGAAGAAGAAACAAGAATTTCAAGAGATGGGTGAAAGAAGAGAAAAGAGTATGCATTTTGAGGGTGGGGGGGTCTCTGGAAGTTTAGTGGGGGGGTGTAGAAAGGAAGTTCCAGAGAGGAAAGAAGAAGAGGCAGCTGGATGAGAGAAATGTATGACACCTACTTATATGAGGTGAGATTCATTTCATTCATCATCATGTCTCTCTCTAGCTATATTTGTTTTTTCTTTATCTATTTATTTTTGGTATTTTATTTTTTAATTAATTTTGTTTATTTATTTATCTCTGATTTAGAAATAATAATAATAGTAGGTTGAAATAGCATAAATAATTAGATTTCTAACTCAAATTTTTAACAGAGGAAAGGGATGGTGGACTAACAGTTGTCATATATGATATATTTTAATAATTCTATACATTTTAAATTATTTATATTATCTGATATTTTAAAGTATTTTAATTAAATATATGTATAATATTTTTTTTTATACAGTACATTACCATTAAACTTTTTAATATATAATATAATATATTTTAATAAATTGTAATTCAAATTTTGAAAATAAAAAATAGATCACTCATGTTAATTTTTAAATGTTATAGAATGCAATCAAAAATATATAAATTTTGTGTTGTAATGTGATTTATATATTTTTAAAAGTGTAAAAGCTTTTTTATAATAAAATGTTTATTTTTTATTTTTTTAATAATACTTCTAAGATATTTATTAGTGTTTCTCTTATATTAAAGTTTTTGAACTTAAGTTTTTGAATTAAAACTGTATTTTTATAAATAAAAAGGTGAAACCCAAAGACCAAAAACTTCTAGAAAAAGAATCACATTTTTCTTTTTACAAATAATCATGTTAATTTGATCGGTTAAATATTAAGAGACAATTTATTTTTTATATTTATTAATTAAAAAAATATTTTGTAAGTATTAATAACTTGTTTTTATCAATACATTATTAAAAAAAACAATGATGCTATATTTAATCATAAATCAATCACTCTTGGGTCATTCTCTTGAGATATATAATATTTAGAAAGAAAAAAATCATTGGCTATCACATGTATTTATGTATTTGGAGTAGTATCAAATATAAATTTCTGACAACTCTTCTTAGTTTCTAGGTGATGAATCCACTATTGACTTATGACTTTATCCTTGGTGTGATAAGACTTTTATTGATACTTCTTCTAAAATCACTTATGCAGTCACCAACTCCCATATTCCTCTTGATCACAAGGTTGATGAGTTGATATGGAACCATTCTCCCTCTGGTTCTCTTACTCTAAAAGAAACGTACGTGTATCTTAGGCCTCTTAATCCTCATGTGAACCGATCTAAGAAAATTTGGAATTCCTCTATCCCTCCTTTTATATCTCTCCTTGTTTTGAGATTCATGCATAACAAAATGCTATGTGATTCAAATCTTGAGCTAAGAGGTTGCAGGTTTCCTTATATGTGCAACATTTGCAAAATTCAAGAGATATTACTCTGCATATTTTCTTCAACTGCCAATTTGCGGTTACTATTTGGTCTTGGTTCAATAGCCTCATTAATTTGCCTTGCTTTCCTCTTCATCCTTCTGATTTGTGGTCGCTTCTTGATCCAACATGGAGCCCTCAATGTCAATTAGTTATGAATGCTACCATCATTAACATCATCAATGTTATTTGATTTCACATAAATCAATCTTGTTCCAATAGCAACACACTTAATCTGACTGTGACAAAGAATTTGATGTTAACAAGCTCAACTATTTCAGGGAATCACACCTCTCTTATGTTCAATCCCTCTATTAGAGACTTTGCCCTGCTCAAAGCTTTTCAAATCAAGGTTCATCCTTCTAAAGCTAATATTCTCAAGGAAATCATTTAGAAACCTCATATTAATTCATGGGTGAAGTATAATACGAATGATGTTGCTATTAGTTGTCTTGGTTTGACCTCTTGTGTAGATGTTTTTAGAGATCATTTGGGCAGTTTCTTAGGTGGTCTCACTGTCAATTTGGACATAAACACAACTTTTTATGTTGAGCTCATTGGTGTCATGTATGTCGTCGAATGTGCTCATGAGAAAAGTTGGAATAACTCGTGGGTTGAAAATGATTCAAAGTTAGTTATTCTTGCTTACAATTCTTCTTCTCGGGTTCCTTGAAATTTAAGAAATAGATGGAACAACTGTTTGGTGTTAACTAGGAAAATGAATTTCACTATCTCCCATATTTTTAGAGAGGGCAATGTCCTACCCGACAAATTAGCTAAATTAGGGATATCCGTTTCCGAGTTCACTTGGTTGCATTCTCTTCCTAAAAATACTTTGAATGTCTTTAATCATGATAGATTATAGACTCATTTTCAATTGATAAATTTGGTTTTGCCCCATTTTATATCTCTTTTTCTCTTTTTATTAAAGTGTTTTCTTTAAAAAATGTATATATATATATATATATATATATATATATATATATATATATATATATATATATATATATATATATGGTGTCTCACTTTAAAAATGTTTTTTATTTCATATTGATAATTTTTTTAAAGAATAATAATAATTTTAAAAAGTTATTAATATTATTTTTTTATTTAAATTTTTAAAATTTTGTAATATAATTAAAGAAAATAGTTTTAAAATGACTTGAGACAGTAATATTTAAAACAAAATTGAAGGGTACTTTTTTTTTTGTATAAAGCTTTTTTTCATTGATTACAGAAAATAAAAGGACATGGGACCTGTCCGGTTTTAACATATCTGCTGAAACCGCTGTTAAGCAAGGAATTTTCTTTTTCTTTTTCTTTCCTTTTAATCCTCTTTTGTACTTTTCTTTTAATCTTTCATTATTACTAGTACATTCATTTTTTTATAGAACGAAAATAAATTTAGCGCGTGCTTTTAATTACGTAGTCAAACCGTGTGTGTTACTACTACTTTTATTAGTATAAAAATAAAAATAAAAACAAAAATAATAATTCTATTTTATTTAAATAAATATATAAATACATGGTAATGATTTTTAATAAAAATAAAATTTTATTTTAATAGTATGTAATTTTGTGCATAGTTATAATGATAATTGGGGAAATGTTTTTATTTATTTATTCTAGATTTTGGTTGAGTAGGGTGAGGGGTTAAAAGTTTCCATAGATGATGATATAGAATATCCAAAAGAAAAGAGGTGCATGTCGATAAGCAAGGAATTGTTTGGTTCCAAACACTTTTTGTGATAAAAGCTTTTTGTTATCGAATTGAATTCCAATTCTAAGGTGGAGTGTCAAACATGTATACAAATATTACATACTACAATTAATATTCTTAAATAAATTTTCGAATAGAGATCCAACCGGCTAGAATTTTAAATAATAGTGCAATTATTATAATTGATTTAGCCGCATTTAAATCAGATAAAAATTTATTAAACCAACTACCCTTGAATTGAATCATCAATTATATATGATGATTCAATTTTATTCAACTAGACTATATTGTTTACAAATCATCTTTACTTAAATAAACTAACAAATGACATTTGAGATTTCTTCCAAAAATGTTCAATGAATAACAAATGCTCTAAACTTGTAGTATTTTTGAAGGAAAAAATAACTAAAAGGAACTCTAATTAAACTTTAATAAATTAAGACAATGAATTTGAGTTGAGATGGTAGGGAATTGGTACATCTAGAAATGTTGTAAGTTTAATTCTTGTCATTTTATGAGAGATTAATGTCAATGTTCAGATAAGGAGATGCAATAATAACAGAAGATGCAACAATGACAGAAATATTGAAGATGAAATCAATATCCATTAAAGAAGAAAAAGATGCAATAACATAATATTATTATGAAACTCTTAGAAGGAAGCAAAATGATTGGTGTATATTGTATTCACATTATCCACATATAAAATGTATGAATAAAATATATGTACACTATACGTGCTATATATATATATATATATATATATATATATATATATATATATATATATATATTATATATATATATATAATATATATATATATATATATATATATATATCCCCTCAAGTTGGGTAGTGGATGGTACAAACTCCCAACTTGTCCAAACTACTCTTCAAAGATGGTGAATGGGGGGGGGGGGGGGGTTTAGTAAAAATATTCGTCAATTGATTATGTGTAGAGATAGGAAGCACATGAATAAGTTTTGAATTGATCTTTTCCCTTATCACATGACAGTCCAATTCAATGTGTTTGCTACATTCATGAAATGTAGGATTATGTGCCAAGTAAATTGCAGATTTGCTGTCACAAAACACAGATGCAGGCTGCTCAAAATGAACTAAGAAATCTCGAAACAGAAAATTCAGCCATTGTAATTCACAATTAATAGAAGCCAATGCACGATACTCTGCCTCAGTGGAAGAACGTGAAACTGTGTGTTGCTTTTTGGATTTCCAACATAGTAAAAAGGAACCTAACATGACCTAATACCCAGTGACTAATTTCCTGGTATCAGGGAATTTAGCCTAGTCAGAATCAGCAAAACCAAAAAGCTATAATTTGCTGTTGGAGGAAAAGAAAATGCCTTTAGCTGGGACAACTTTGAGGTACCTGAGAATTTGAATTGTAGCCTGGTAATGAGGAGCGGGTGGCTTGGACACATACTGACTCAGATGCTGTACTGCAAATGCTACGTCAGGTCGTGAGTTGGTGAGGTAAATCAACCTACCAATTAACCTTCTATATAGGGAAGGATCCTCCAAAACATTGCCTTCATCAACAGACAACTTCAGGGTTGGGTTGAAGGGAACTGCATAGGGTTTTGCTGCCAAGAGACCAGCATCCTCCAAGAGTTCAAGAGCATATTTTCTTTGATTAAGAAAAATACCAGTAGGAGATCTAACAATCTCAAATCCTAAGAAGAAACGCAACTGACCAAGGTCTTTGATTCAAAACTTTTTATTCAAGAGATGTTTGACCTGTTGAATCTCAGGCAAAGAATTACCTGCCAACACCATATCATCTACATAAACAAGTAGTGCAGTGAATTCATGTTTGACCTTTTTAACATAAAGGGAATGGTCATCCTGGGATTGTGTGTAGCCAAGTGCGAGAAGGAAGGTGGAGAGTTTTGAGTACCATTGCCTGTTGGCCTGTTTGAGGCCATATAAAGACTTTTGCAGTTTGCACACCTTAGATTCACCATAACCAGATAAGCCAGGAGGGAGAGTCATATATACCTCTTCATGTAAATCACCATGAAGAAATGCATTGTTCACATCTAACTATTATAACTACCAACCTTTAATAGCAGCTAACGATAAAAGAACTTTGACTGTAGTAATTTTGGCTACAGGAGAGAATGTGTCAAAGTAATCAATACCCTCCATTTATGTATATCCCTTTGCCACTAGCCTGGCTTTAAATCTCTCAATGGAACCATCTGCCTTATGTTTGATTTTGTAAACCCATCTGCAGCCTATGGGTGTTTTTCCATGAGGTAGATCAACAACCTGCCAAGTATGATTTTCCTCAAGAGCAATCAACTCTGCATCCATTGCCTTCTTCTAACAATCATGTTTGTTGGCTTGGTTAAAGGCATTTGGTTCAACATGAGAGGATATAGAAAGGCAATAGTGTTTATAAGAGGGAGAACAATTATCATAGGACAACACAGAGGATAAGGGATAAGCAACATTGGAAGGTTTTGGTTTGGTGTTAGGAGAGTTAGGAGAGTGATGTATGGTGTTATAACAATGGTAATCCTCCAGGTAACTTGGAGGATGAGACAGTCTAGTAGAATATCGATTATGTAAGAGTTCTGCATTATTAGTTGGCTCTGGTTCAGGTAAAGGAACATGTGATTATTCAGTTATAGCAGAAGGTTGTGTAGTAATGGGTACAGTAGGGGAAACAAGGGATTGTCCATTAGGTAATGGTAAAGGTGTTAAAGAGGTTCTGATAGGGACAGTTTGAGTAGCAGTCCTATGTGAGAAGACAAGTTTCCTACAAGATTTTGATGAAGACAACATATCAAGCCCTCCGTATCAAAAGAATGGAAAAAGAAGATCATTTCAACTTTGCTCAAGTTTTTCATGGATCTAGTAAAGGTATATGGAATTCTTGACAATATACTCTTAGTGCTCAAAAGTTTTTATCATACATTATATGATCATTATAAAACTTTTTCTATCATGATTTTTTGTTTTAAAATGATGTTTAAAACATTGCATATTCAAAAGTTTTTAACTTAGAAATTTTTCAAAGTTTTGCCTGTGTCAATTGATTGATGCTATATTGCAATCGATTGATCAAACTTTCTGTTTTAGCATTTTTTATTTTCAAAGTTGGACCAATCGATTGGTGATGTATGTCAATCGATTGATCTTAGTGTATTTTTCAGTTTTTTGTTTATGTCAATCGATTGGTTATGAGAGTCAATCGATTGATGCTAGGAAATTTTTGAAAAATCTGAAATTTTATTTCACCACTCTTTTCACCAATTCATCATAACTCTTCATGGAAAAACCTTACATCCTTTCATCAATAAATATCAGATTTCTCTTTTAACCAGTGTCATGTTATGATTGAAGGGATGCATTCATACTATAAATACTCTTTCTATTTTCATTTCAAATTCACCTCTTTCAAATCAATTTAAAAAATCTCTATACATTCATTTTCATCTATATTTTCATATTCAGATACTTTTGAAATAGAATTTTTATATCATTTTCTTCAAAAAGTACTCTTGAGCACTTAGAGATTATTTTGTCTTGAACCTTCATATTGAAAGATAAGAAGATTCTAATAATTGATTAAAATCTTGTCCAATACAATTATTCATATTCACTCAAAATTACTTTGTAAAATCCTAAGTACCAAGGATTGTTTGGTTTTAGGTGTGTTGCTTATTATCCAGGATTGTTGGATATAAGTGTCTAGAAAAGGAAGGATTGTTTTCTTTTCTTGTAAGTTAAGTTTTCAAGAGGATTGTTCTTGATCACTTAGTTAGAGGCTTACTTTAGGAGATCTAACAATAATAAAATCTCTTACACATTGTAAGGGGACTGAAGTACTCTCAAGTTGTGAGGGGAACTGGTATAATTCATGGTGTTCTTTACTTTCCACTCTTTACCCCCCCCCCCCCCCCCCCCCCCCCCCCCCCCCCCCCCCCCCCCCCATCTTAGGCTCATTCCTAACTTATACTTTAAAGAAGATGGAATAACAAAAGATGCAGCAATGACAGAAATATTGAAGATGGAATCAAGATCCATTAAAGAAGAAGAAGATACAATAACAAAATATTGTTATGAAACTGTTAGAAGGAAGCAAAATGATTAGTGTATATTGTATTCATATTATCCACATATAAAATGAATGTATAAAATATCTGTACAATATACATGCTATATATATGCTAATAATTAATCTTTAAAGTGGAATTTAAGAGTTAGAGAAAGTTTTCTTAACTTTCTTTTAAATATCTAAGGGTGAACAAGAAAAACGATTAATAATTCATTTTTTGGTAAAATAATTTATAATTTGTTTTTTAAAATAACATATTATAAAAACCGAGTGAATAAGTAATAAATATGCTATACAAATGTCAATGTCAAAATATATATTTTACATGTGGAATCTTATTTTACAGGTGATATACTTTTAACAAGAACGTTAACTCTTTGAAATTCTGTTCAGCCAGAGAGAAATGTTGGACGAGATGTCTGAGACAATATGTGCAATTGGTTTATGACATATAACAGATTATGGGGACAGATACCAGACTCAATGTTTGGGACATTTTATACCTTAAAAAACCAATTTGCAAGATAAATATCAAATAATAATTAAAACAATAAAGAATACAAAGAATTGTAACCCAGTTCAGTGCAAACAACACCTACGTCTGGAGGGTACTCTACAAAGAAAGGAAATTCACTATCTTGAATTAGTACAATTAGTCTTATAGGAACAACAATGCCATGTTGTTAAATACATCTTCCTAATCCTAGTGACTTTCTATTTATGACTCCCAATAGTCAAAAGAACAAATGGACTTACTCTGAACTCTCTCAGTTCAAGACCAATTTTTCAATACTACCTATGAAGCTTCGTTCTACACTCCTCATAAATATGAGAACCCTCTCACTTTTACTCAAACGCTCTTCTAAGTGTTTAGACAATTACAATATGATTGAATAAATGAAAAAATTGTACCATACAAATACTTAGTTCTCATGCTTATAGAATTAGTATCTAGGAACAAAGTGTTACAACTCAACTAACAAACCAAACTTTATTCCTTAAGATATGAATTCATGCGCTCAAGTGGTGTACAAAAATAACTCAAAAAAAGACTCAAAAATAGAAACTATAACACAAAGAGTCTTCAAAACATGCACACTCTGACATGACATGTTTGAGCCTCCTTAAATAACAATGCTTCTTCTGGGATTTTTCCAATGGGCATAAGTAGATTTGATCTCATCCAAAAATATATGAGATTTTGTTTTGATTTGTTCCACAAAAGTCTCCAAAAGATGTGATTTGTTTTTTATTCATATTCGAATTTAAATCCTCATTTAAATTGATTTGATTACGTTCAATCCAATCAAACAAATCAACATAAATACAATTTTAAAGATAGCTATTAATAGAAACAAGTATGATTGAGATTCAATCAGAAAATCACACTCCAAATAGCTACAACATTGACATGCTGACAAGAGCCAGATATTGCACACATGCTAGAACATCAACTCCCACATGTATCCTTGTGACAAAATTCTGAATCTTTAACAATTCAAATAAAATACTTACTTGATCTAAATCACAAACTTCTGAAGTAAATGATTCAAAATAAATCTCTTGCTAAAACTAAACCACACTTCTAAATCTTGGATTGAAGATCTTCTCATTAATTGCACATCCATATCTTGTAATTAAAAAAAATCTCATTAAATCTCTTCGTGGAATATTTGTTTAGTTAAATCTTCAGCGCAATCTTGGATAAAACTTAATCAAATCTATCTTTAATACAAATCCAATTAAATCTTCTAACTTCAAATCTTTTAATTAGTCCATATCTAATTAAATCTTCTTAAAGCTTATGGATTAATAAAATATTTTTAGCAAATCTTACTGAATAATATTTTCTAAAAGATACAACAATAAATATTCCAGGAATCAAACATCAACGCTCACTGATTCACTTACAAGGCTTGGTCTACAGACTGAGGCCAGATGTTGGAATATCTTATTCTACATGTTGCCTCTTGAAAAAAATACATCTTGTTCCAGATTATGGAACACATGCTGGAACATCTTGTTTCACATGTTGTTTCTACATAAAATATATCTTGTAAATACCATGTTGTTTTGCATTATGCAGTTAACCCAAAAAGGAACAACAATCTAAGGAACAACAATCTCCCACATTGGAAATTTTTGGCAAAACAACATATAAGATATCTTCAAGAAGTAGCACAAGTACCAGACCATATCAGAATATGTCATACTAGAGTATACATAGCAATAACAAAACCATATGTGTAAATCAGATCAAACACCAAGCATAAACTTGCAACATCATATCAGACACAACATAGTTGCATGTCCCTAATACATTCAGGGGGAGCACCCCAATACAATCGTTTTGTTGCTTGTATTTCGCTTTCATCATGGATTTACTTTCGATTATTGAGTTTCCTTCATGATTGCATGTCTCTGAATCAAGTTTTGAAAAGACTCGTTTTTAGCATGCATAAACTATTTATTAGGTTTGAAATTGATCATGGTGCTTTTAATAAATTGCATGAGTCAGTGGAATAAGAGCCATATATGATATTGATTTAAGATAGGTGGAAAGAAAAAATTTAAAGTCTCATTAAAATTTTTAGTTAATTCGAATCAACTAAGAAATGAATAAAAACTCTATTTTTCTTTTATTCCACTTGACTTGTTCATTTTATTCAAATCATGAAATGCTCTTGATTCGAATCTAACTGATTTTTTCAACCATTTTCAATGCTTAATATCAAACACATATAAAACCTTTTTGTCATCATTTCTCATACATTGAATCACAACGAATCATAGTGTGTATCATAATCAACATTGTTATTCTGTGAAAAATCAATTTCCTCTATTTTGAAAGTTCAAAGTTCTTACAACGAAATTCTTGCATCTTCAACTTCAATTTGATTCAGATTTTGATAACGAGAGATTTGTAATTGATTGAAGGATGCATGTTCTTGAAACTAATCGTTCTTGAAGATTTTGTTGAGATTTTCAGGTTGTTTGCAAGATTGAGGTGATTGTCAATGGTGGTGACAAATTCCATTGAAAATAAGTAGGTTTTTCTATCCACAATTGCCTTAGTTGTGACCGTGTGGAAGACTACGGATAAGGCGAAGTTCTTCTAAAATCCTCGGACAATTTGTCACTTAAGGAGTCGATAGGATCAATGGGTTGATTGCTACACACAAAGGCTTGGAGCAGATTGGTAATATTGGAATATTAAGAAGCGTTAATTGAGTAAAGATTACATAAAAGAGTTTGGCATTGTGTTATATATAAGTTGAGATCCAAATATGAGATTTTAATTTTCTTATGTGTATTGTGTATTGGTGATTGTATTAACTCTTGCGAATATTTATCAAATAAAAGGAATAATTCAAGTTCTAATGGGAAACCATTGAAGAGTGCACGTAGTCAAACCGAGGACGGACACCAAAGAAATATAAATCTCGGTGTCATCTCTCTCTCTCTCTCTCTCTCTCTCTCTCTCTCTCTCTCTCTCTCTCTCTCTCTCTCTCTCTCTCTCTCTCTCTCTCTCTTACTCTTGCATTTAGTTTTGTAGTATTTACATGCTTAGGTATTTCAATTCTAGCATAATTTATCGTTGTTTCAACTGATAGAAATTTACTATGTAAGTATTAGGTTTTGTTGGAATTGGATACCTTATTGAGTTGAATTGATGATTAATATTCTGAGAAACAATTGAGGTTAGAATTCTCTATATTGAATCATTATATAAACACACCTTGTGGATTATACAATCGAATAAATTGAATACATGGTGTTTCATCATATTCATCTTTGGTGTTTGTGAAACGATTTAGTGTTAACGTGATCGAAATTTTGAATAGTATAGTTTTCACATATTTGCATCTAAATGTCTGCTCGCAATTTTTGAAAACACTCTGATAACTTTTGAAAAGGCGATTAATTTTTATTTGGGTTTATTCACCCCCTCTAGACTTTTTTTTCTACTGGCATATTCACACCCAACAATTGGCATCAAGAGTTGGTCTTTTGATTGTGTCTAGTCGACATCCAAAAGTTGTGAATATGGCGGAAGATGACGATCCTAAGGGAGCGTATAATAGAGAACCTATTTTTAAAGGAGAAAATTATACTTAATGGAAAGCGAACATGTATATACACTTGTTATCGGTTGATCGATAAAATAACAAGTGTACTATTTTAGCCTCTGTAGTAATAATGTGGAGATTTCCCCCGAATGTCGATCTCAAGGACTGCGTATCAATAATGAGTTCTAATTTTCGTTTAATAAAAAAAACTAAAGTTGGGATTTATTTTGGGAATTTATAAAAATGATTGCGAATAAAATAAAGAGATGATTTAAACGGTTTTGACATATATGAGCATCATACTAGGGACATTGTATGATTCTTTCTTATAACAACTATGAATAATCATTGCAACAACATATTTTACATAATCAACACCAGTTCTTAAAGTTGTTTTCTCCTAAATCCTCAGTGAGAAAACATTTAATCATTCATCCCTAATTACTATGTCCATAGATAATTATTAATGAAATTAAGCATTATATATCAAGAATTATCTGGTTACTACTGGGTAACCCTAGTCCTAGAAGATATCTACCATATCATATTCTCATGAAAGCATTACCAACGGCGGTCCAACCTAGTTGTTAATCATACATCAATCTCAATTTTTCCGAAAGAGAAAGCATTACAAACATCAAGAGAATAACTTAATTATGAAAAACATATTGTTAATGAAAATAGAGAATCATAGTCATTACATATCCAAATCAGGGACACCCCATAACATTGGGGGGTTTAGCTACTCATAATATTCAATGAGAATAAAATACAAAGTTTAGACATTACAAGTACTAAGATGAAATTGAATCTTCAATCGCTTCCATTCATGAAAATCCGTCTTTCACCAAAGCTTCTCTGTTCTCCAATATTTCTCTCTGTATTTTTGTCGTCCAAGAAGAAGTCCTCATCGTATGTGATAGAAAAACTCATTTAAATACAAAAGATATCCCTTTTTGCATATTCCCCTAATAACTCAGATTTTATTGGACAATAAAATAAGGTCTGAAAATAGCCAAATCACCAATAATTTCCAAATCTGGTCAAAAAAGGATCTTTTCCAAAAATCACACGCCTGTCTGCTATGGCCCGTAGCAGGTGTTGCAGGTGGCCGTAACAACCCATTGGTTCTGGCTTGGCAAAGATGGAAGGGAGCTCTAGTTGCTACGGCCCGTAGCAGGTGCTACGGGTGGCCGTAGCAGACCACTGTTTTTGTGACTTTTTCTCTGAAACTGGGGTTCCATCAGCACCTCTGCTTTGGCCCGTAGGATGCACTACGTGTGGGCATAGCATACCAATGTTCCTTGGGCTATACTTCCTAGTTCTTCTTGATTCTTCACAATTTTTGCCGAAATCCTTCTTTTATATTTATTTGAACCTAAAAACAGTAAAGAAACACAACTGGAGCATAAAATGCAGAAAATGGAAACAATTTGATAAAAAAAAATAGTGAAAAGATTAAATGAAATTAACGGTAAAAGAAGGTGCAAAAACCACTTATCTTCGGTTGACAAAATTTTGTGGTGTGTCGTCATCAAGGGACCATTTATTCCCAAGGGCGACGACGATGTTGTTAAACATCCAAAAGATTAGGATGATGTTGAAACCAAAAAGGATTCATATAATTTAAAAGTGAGGAACACATTTATTTTCACTTTAATCGCTAAAGTGTTTTATTCAACCTCACGACATACGAGTGATAAATGTATGTGGCGTGTTCTCCAAAATATCTATGAGGAAACATATGACGTCAAGGATTCTAAAATCAATATATTTACAAAAGAGTTTGAACTATTTTGCATGGAACCCGAAGAATCTGTGGATTCCATGCAAACTAGATTCCTCCATTTAATCAACAAATTAAGCAGTTTGGGTAAAATCGTTTCCAACAAAGGTTATACTAACAAAATATTAAGATCTATGTGCAGGGAGTGACAACCAAAGGTCACTGCTATAAAAGAATCAAATGATCTTAGTACTTTGTATATTACAAAATTGTTTGGAAAGTTAGTTGAGCATGAGAATGAGCTGAAACGACTCGCCGATAGAAAAGTAAGTTCAAAAAAAAAAGATAAAGGTAAATAAGAGAAACAAGATCTTTCTTTGAAAACTTCATCATCTAAAGGGAAGAAGTCAGAGGAATAAAGTAACAACTCTGATAAGAAGTTTCCAAAAAGAAAGAAATGGGTTTATTCATCAATGTGGCATCAGAGTTTAACTCTTGTTTAAGGACTAATCGTCTCAGGAGGAAGATGAATTTTGACAAGATATCTTTTCTAAACACACCATCATTTTTCAATGATAGTAAATTTAATATTTGGAAAACTAGGTTTAGAATTTTTCTTCAAAGCATAAACCATGAATTGTGGGAAACAATAGTCAATGGTTCATTTATCCATCCTCATAAAGTAAATCATGAAGAAATAGATAAACCTGATTCTCTTTGGACCGAAGAAGAGAAGATAAAGTTTGATATAAATTTTAAAACTAATAACTTTATAACTTTGGCTCTATATGATAACAAATCTTACTATGTTCATCGCTGTAACACCGCCAAGGAAATATGGGATACTCTTGAAATGATATATGGAGTTTATCCAAGTATCAAACAAGAGAATATGAACACACGAGGCAGAAAAGAGGAAGATACAAATCATAAATGTTTTTCAAAGTTTAGCAATATTAGAAATTATGTTTGAAATTGTATTTCTAACAAATATTTAAGAATTAAGAATTGGAAATTTAGCCTAATCCTTAAAACAAAAGATGTGAGCCTTCATGAATTTTAGGAAAAATCAAGAAAAAAGGAGATTGTAGAAATCTTGAACAATCTAGTGCAATTACTTAAAGATGAAGGAATCCAAACTGAAGAAACATCATCCTCATCATACTCCTATCATACAACTCATGTGCAATCCTTCGAAAGAACATACTAAATAGTTGAACAATCCTCGGAAAATTCAACATCCAATGAAGGACCGTCTTGTTCAAGGGATGAGAAATAAGATGAAAAAGTTTCTTCAATACCCTAACAAAGAAGAGAATGAGAGACATCATCCTCGGGGAGAAATATGAAAGAATCTTCTTCCAAAAAAGAAGATGAAATCTGCTTAAAGGCATCATACGAGGGAGATACTATTTTAGGTATCAAACCATCTTATGCTCAACTATTTAGAATGACTGACCAATTGGAGTAAGAAAATTCTAAACTAAGAGAGTGTACCCTAGGTCTTAAGGAATCCCTAAGATATCTTACGGAATTCAACAATTCTTTCTAAATAGAGGTAACTAAGCTTAAAAAATCGAAAGTAAAATGTAAATGGTGTTACTCCCTTATACAAGAAGTAGCTAGGCTACATGAAAACTTAGGAAAGTTTACCCAAAGGAAAGAAAAACTTGACCTGATTTTATCTAGTTAAATGACCTCCTTAAGTAGAAATGGAATAAGATTTAAAAGGGATAGAAAATCCAGAAAAGGTGTAGATCAAAAGGACAATAAACGTCCAATTTATAAATGCTCATACTGTGAGAGAATTGGACACCTAGAACCCTTTTGTTTTGATAAATTGAAAGGATCTAAAGGTAACCAACTTAGATCTTATGTAACTAATACATATGGGCCCAAGAAGATATGGATATCAAAGGTGAAACCTTAGTGTTTTACAGATGTGCTTTGTAGCTTGGAGTTTTTGACAATTATTAATAAAGTTGTGCAAAGAAATTATATACTTTTAAAGTATACCATATTTAAGACGTCTCTGATCCGAAGATGAACGATGATGATAAAAGTTAACTGTTGTAGTCAAAGAAAATTATTTGAGAATATCTCAAAGTGTATGATCCATATTGATCAATTGAATGGATATGTGTCCAATGAACTTATTCATTTTTTGATTTTACCGACTCTCGTATCCAACAATTTGTAGAGGAGGATACATATTTTGGTGTCTTTCCTCTTTGGGAAATATTTATCAAGAAGTCTTGATAGAGGAGGTATACGTTATTTTAAGGTTAAGATAATCAAGAAAATATAAATAAACCTTTAAAATAATAATTTTAATGTTTTGCTCATCTAAATAAATTATTTTTTAACCCGTAAAATGAATATTTTAGTATTTTCTAGCAAAAGGGTGCAAAAAGGACAAATGGGGGTTAAAAAGACAAAAATCCAACATAAGGCCCAACATGCACCAAGGAGGCTAAACTATGTAAGCCTAATCAATTAGCACACAATGACAACCGAATGGAAAAGCTTTCCATGAAGATTTCTATATCAAATTCAATCTTACCTTACACCTCAAGCAAATCAAATCCCAAAATTAATGAAGATTTTACAAAATCCTAAGAAATTTGAAAATATAGTTGATTGTATCCCTTAGCCAATCTATTAGGAGA
The DNA here is from genome assembly GCF_024323335.1 of Lathyrus oleraceus. NCBI lineage: Eukaryota > Viridiplantae > Streptophyta > Magnoliopsida > Fabales > Fabaceae > Lathyrus > Lathyrus oleraceus. Next base: position 343,795,227 of record NC_066580.1, read on the forward strand.
CTCAAATAAGAAATTTTTTTATTTGATTTTCGATAAGCACAATATGAGTAGAGATAATGGTTTGTTGAGGGAAACTAGGGATTAGGGTCTTAGATAAACTAAAATCTAGTATTATATATTTGGCTTGTAACACTGTAATCCAATGCAATTTTCACAAGACATAAATGAAGGGAACTGTAGCTACTATACATTCGCAGACGTAGGCAATTTGGATGAACTGTGATCGGAAAAATAACAAGTGTACTATTTTGCCTTTATAGTAATAAATGGGAAATTCCCCGAATGTCAATCTCAAGGACTGCAAGTTAATATTGAGTTCAAATTATTGTTCAATTAAACAAAAACTAGTGTTGGGGTTTTGAAATTCAAAATTATAAAAATAAAGGCAAAGGAAAATAATATTGAAAAATAAGGGTTTGCAAGGGAAGAGAAACAATGCCAGGAAGGGTGTATAATTTGTCCCTGTAACAACTCCGAGACACTATTGCATCAACAAATATCAATTATTATCAGTTCTCAAGGGTATTTTATCCCAAGTCCTTGGTGAGAAAACCTTTAAACATTCTACCCTAATTTCTATGTCCATAGGCAATTAAGGTGGAGTTAAGCCTTATTATATCAAGAATGCTATGATTCATATAGGGTATCCCTAGTCATAGGTGATATCTATTGTAGAATAATTTTATGAAAACCTTATCAATGATGGTCCATCCTAATTGATAACCATATAACAATCTTGATTGGTCCGAAAGAAAAAGCATTAAACACATCAAAAGATTACCATAAAAACAATATTATAAATGCAATCGTAAACTCAAAGTCATTACAGCTCTAAATCAGGGACACCCCCTAGCATTTGGGGGTTTATCTACTCATATTGTTCAAAACAGATTCAAGATGAAAAATACACATTACAAGTAATTGGATGACTTGGATTTTCAATCGCTTCCGCTCATGAAAACCGTCCGCTCTTCGAATTCCTTGATCTCTGTAATCCTTGATCGTCTGATATTCTGTATTCGCCTTGTTCCAAGATGATCTATTCTCTTGTAGAGTCTCTCTTAATATAGTGAAAATACCTTTGCAGAAGGATGAAATCTCCAAAACATTCCTGCAGCTCAAGCCCGGTGAAAAGCCAGAAAATTGAAAAAATATGCGCTTGGGCTGACACGAGTGGCCGTGTCAGCTCTCTGCCTTGCCTGACATGCCCCATATGTACTTGACACGGGCCGTGTCAGCTGACACAGGCGGCCGTGTCAGGCCCCTGTCTTGGTCTTTCCTGGGGTTGAGTTGTCTTCTCCATGACACGGTCAGGTGACACGGGTGGCCGTGTCAGGCCTCCTATGTTAAGAATTTTTCTTTCCTCGACTTCTGGAAATTCTTATTGTCTCGCATTGAATCCCTCGGATCTTCTACCTAGACTTGGAGGACATATCGCGAAAATGTAAAATAAAAATGACAATTAATAAAAATGCTTAAATAACTTACGAAAATGAAAATTAACTTTAAAGGTACCATAATGCATACACAATGTCCCACAATCCTTGGTTTCTTGTCGGATAAGCACAAAAACATAGTGAAAATGGTGACCAATCACAACCCCAAACTTAGCTCATTACTTATCCTCAAGTAATTTCCTACACGATAAAGTGTGTCACTTCCCAAAATTGAATTCTTACCATCATACTGTTGAGATATTTCACCAACGCCTTCACTCTCCCTTTCATAGTACCTACTTTTCCTAATGAGTTTTTAGCCGCATTTTCATATTGGGGTACCGCTTCACCTATCAGCTTATATCACACTCTCACCAAGTCTCTATGGGTTTAAGTGTTTTCACTTACAATTCAGAATATGCAATATCAACTTATAAGTTTGAATAATTTCTCCTTTCGTATCAACTACACACAACACACACTTTTTGAGGTCTTTTGGGTTGTAACAGGGCTTGGGTTATGGTGTGGTAAATATAAACAAAAGGGAAAACAAGTGGTTTTGGATTCAGAGCCAATGTCATTATTCTTTTCACTGTGTTTGTTCATTTTAACTTCTTTTCTTTTTAATTGCTCAGTTTTTTCTTTGATATTCTATTTTTTTTCAACTGCGTCCTCTTCCTTCGGTGAGTGCTTCTTTCGAACCATCGACTACATTTTATTTTCTTCTTTTTCGATGCTCGTTTTTCTTATTATTTTTTTTCCGCACTCATCTTGGTTTTTGATACTTATCGGCTTTACCCCAAACTTAGAATTTAACACCGCTTAATGACATCACATTGACTCCGAACAAGGTAAGGAAGTGTTTTGGGTCACGGGTTACATTTATGTGTTTATGAAAACAAAGTGCACAGGCTCAAATGGGGTTAACAAAGGATAAAATTAAAGGGATGTCTAAAAAGGCTCAGGGATATAATCAAACAACGTGCCTCAGTGTGTGCATATATGCAGTGAAATTCCCAGAGAACCTACGCAAAGTCAGAGTGATAAAGACATACCTGAATATAGCTCATGATGACAAATGTGTTTGGATTTTTATGCACTCACCATGTTAGGCAAAGCTTGACAGCATCCATAATACTTCGAGTATGGTGTGACTTCTTACTCAACTTGGAATGCATAGGGAACCTACATTAGTTGAGCTTTAGAAGTTGTGTTTGATCTTTTCTTCAGCAGTATCGACTTTCTGGGAAGATCCTTCACACAAGCAATAGCCAGTGGAGTGATCATTTCATCCACTACCGCTAGTGATCATCACTTAATCCAACAATAATACCAAGAACCTGAAATACATGCAGTACATAATACCCAACAGTAAAAAAAACCAAATGCAAAATAGTAACAATGGACAAATAATAAAAAATAAACATAAAAATTAAACATAAAACATAAACAAAACAAATATCAAAATAAAAATAAAACCTCCCCTCACACTTGAACTAAACATTAGCCTCAATGTTTTAGAACAAGGTAGAAGGAGGGGACTCACAGTGCCCTACTAAGGAGGTGGGGACAGAAAATGCACCATCAACTGTCACATAATCAGGTTCATCTCATCCAACACCGCCCCTTTTCGAGCCTGCTAGATGCCTTGTCTTGATTGCCCGGTTCTTAGGTCGCTGAGCTCGGCTTGTACCCATGCCCACTAGTCGTGATTCATGGATGATGGTCCAGCGCCCTGATGGAATTACTCATGAGGCGGGGGTACAAACTGCTCTTGAGGCTCCTCCTCTTCGTTTATCTCTTCACCTACAACCTGTTCACCTCCATCCTCTTCACCTACAGCAAGATTCTCAGCTTCGTAGCCTTTCTCTGTATCAGAGTCAACACTCACATATAACCAATTTGCACAGTCAGTAATACTTACTCTGTCCGGATTAGGAAGTGCAATAATAAACCTCTAATGAATCAGAACAAAATAGTAATTATGTGCAACAGAAATCATACTTTGCTGGATAAGAGCTTCCATATTTATTTTGGTCTTACCTGCCACTGGGGTGTCTTCAAGCAAAACCGCATGATACCCGAAATGTTCAGCAATCTGGGTAATCATGCCTCCAACCTAAATACCTCTAGAGTCCACCCGACCTACTCTCCCCAAGTAATCAACTGCAAAGGCAACAACATTGTTGGCCTGATTTTGCGCCATTAAGTACATGAATAACAACTCATGTTGAGTTACCACACCCGTTCTATCACCCCGTCCGAATAGAGTGTATACCAAACCTTTCTGGGCATAGCAAAAACACGGGTTCTGGATGTCGGAGGCCTTTGCACCTTTTGAGGTGTAATCAGTCCTCCCAGTAATGGCAATCCATAAATCTTTTGGAGAAAACTCACCAGGACCGCACCTTGTCCGTATAGTGGGAGTCGAAGAATACCGACCAACTCCTCAATAGAAAGCTCATGAAAATTATTATAAAGGCGGAAATGTAGAGTACCAAAGTAGTACCTTGTCGTGTTGATACACCGCTTTTCCAGTTCGAATTCGAGTGTGCTTAAGAATTCGAGCGTGATGCGTTCATAGGTTAGCGCTTTGAGGCTCATGAATTCCAACATCCCCAACACATGGAACATCCTGTCAACTTAAATTTTGAGACCTAAAGCATTAAGGATTTGTTCGCACATATACCCGGTGGGTGTGAGCTTCCGCTTTCTATGAACTTGGTATCGTTGCTCCTACTCCGGATTGTCGAAGACAATGTTATACGGATTAGGGCTTCGGATGGTTCTTTTTCGTGACCTCAAGGTATCAGCCATCTGTTGCTTTCCTGACAAAATCCTTCTTGGGGGCATTTTAGATCTGCAAAAAAAAGTCGAAAATTTCGAAATAGGAGTTAGAGAAAACTGAAACTGTGGTTAGGATGAGGGCGGAAAATGGAGAAGGATTCGTGAATGGAGTTTGTGATTTGGGGTTGTGATGGTGGAAAAGATGGAAGCTTTAGAGTGAGGTTTTTAATGGAGGGTGAAGGTTTTTGAGAGAAAGAAGGTGGAGAAGATGAAAATAGGAGAGATAATGAGTGGTTTAGTGTGAAATCAGATTTTTGGAAAGGGATAAAGTTGGGTAATGAGTGGTTAATGGATAGTAAATATGGGTGGGCCCACAAAAGTTTCAAAAATTTTCAAATAAATTTCAAACCCGTATGCCTGACACGGGCCTTGTCAACTGACACGGGCGGCCGTGTCATGTAACACCCTTCTACCCAAACGACATATTTAAATAGATTATCAGAGTACAACATGTAGAAGAGTTTACATTTCTTACAACATAACACATTTTCACATCACAATATAAAACATATTATTTATTTTATTTAAAACTTCGCAGAGGACAACAACACAAATATTATCATTCATCATATGACAATTCATAATAATGTTTCAACATTATCTCAACAAAGCATCTCAACATATTAGTTATCATAAACAACGTAAATAATAACCAATTATCTATCGAATCCCATAACCCCGGTGTCACATGACCAGAGCATTTGACTCGACTCTGTAGAATAACTCTACACTTATTCTTCAAACCTCAACAATAGCTACTCCTCTTTATCTGCACATTGCTCATCATAGATGAACGTAAACACATGCAGAAGGGGTGAGAATTACATTATTAAATAATAATATAACGGCAGAAATATAAACATAAATATATTTCACATATGCCAACACAGCTCATCATAATCATCATAATCAACATACTCATGAACATCAACAAAACAACATATCAAATGCAATGCACACACCCATGCATGACTCAACACGACTCGGTATACCCATTTTGTGACCAACTACAGGATCACCACTCCCAGATTCATCACCATAGAATCCGAGTTCCCCGCAAGGAACCAAGCCTCTCAACAAGCCCGGAGTCAACAACATCATTGGAACTCAGTCCGTTCATCACTAGGCATCGGCCTTTCATGAATGCATGCACACCAAACATGCATCATAATCAACATAGCAACAACAGCGTCATATAGTCATATTATCATCATCATTAATACATTTTATCGCAAAAGCATATCACATCATGTCACATAATCAAACACAGTATTAGCACACTCTACTAATATCTATACTACTCAAAACAACGGGAAATGATCCCTCGTATATCATGCATCAGCTAAGTTACCTCGCTCAGCCTAAACAATCAACAACTGCACGAAAACAGCCCAGGAAAACCACAAGTCTGCCCATACGCGTATTACCTATGCCCATACGCGTATTGCCCACGCTTGCCCAAATCCATACGCATATTGCCCATGTCCATACGCGTATGCTACGCGTATTACATTCCCATACGCGTACCAACAGAGACCAAAACACGTTCAAAACATCAACTTCCTCATCCATACGCGTATTGCCTAGCGCCATACGCGTACCAGCCATCTCATACGCGTATTGCCTAGTGCCATACGCGTATGCCCAGGAACCAGATTTCCAGATCTGCAATGGCTTTCTCTGCTACGAGATCTATCCGAATTCATCCTTCCACAGTCCCAATTTCACACAAAATCACTCATATCATCTAACACGAATCATCCCCTATTCGATTTCTCAATTTCTAACATCATTACACATATAATTTCTACGAATTCCTTCGATTAAAAATCCCAATTTTGTTCATCCAATATTTCACCATTTTCAGCATATTATCGTTTAATAAGGTTCAGACCCCTTACCTCTTTGGATTGAAGGAAGTTCTGAGCAATCTTTGGTCTTTTCCTCTTCCTTCTCTTTCTCTTCCGCGTTTCTCCCTTTCTCTGATTCTGAGGCAACAACACGTGAAAACTCTGAGTTCTCCCCTTGGCCTCTTTTATCCAATTCCACTTTTACCCTTCCACTCTTCATATTCCATTTATTTTATTTATTTATTATTATTAAAATAATTAACATCTCTAATAATAATAATAATTCCCAATATTATTTAATAATTCATTTTACCTTCAAATAATCATATTGAAATAATATTTAAATTAATCTAACAATATTCGGGGTGTTACAACTCTCCCCCACTTTAGAAGTTTTCGTCCTCGAAAACATACCTCAAGCAAATAGAGCCGGATACGACTCCTTCATCTGATCTTCACGCTCCCAAGTCAAGCTCTCACCAGCTGGACCTCCCCAAACAACTTTCACTAGAGCAATCTTCTTACCTCTCAGGGTCTTCTCTTCTCGATCATCTATCCGAATTGGCAACACCTCAACGGTCAAATTATCCCTCACCTGGATATCATCCAACTGAACAACATGCGAAGGATCCGCCATATATTTTCTCAACTGAGATACATGAAACACATCATGCAGATTAGAAAGTGACGGCGGTAAAGCTATCCGATACGCCACTTCCCCAACCCTCTTCAAAATCTGATACGGACCCACAAACCTCGGAGTAAGCTTTTTAGACTTTAAAGCTCTACCCACACCTGTCGTTGGAGTAACTCTCAAGAACACATGATCTCCCTCTTGGAACTCAAGTGCCTTTCTCCTCTTATCATGATAACTCTTCTGACGACTCTGAGAAATCTTCATTTTCTCCTAAACCATCTTAACCCTTTCAGTCGTCTGCTGCACAATCTCAGGTCCGAGTACAACACTCTCACCTGATTCATACCAACACAATGGAGTTCTACACCTCCTACCATACAATGCTTCATATGGAGCCATACCGATACTAGCATGAAAACTATTATTATAAGTAAACTCCACCAACGGCAAATAACTATCCCAAGAACCACTCTGCTCCAACACACAAGCTCTCAACAAATCCTCCAAGGATTGGATAGTTCTTTCAGTCTGACCATCAGTCTGAGGATGATAAGCTGAACTCAACCTCAACTTAGTCCCCAACGCTTTCTGCAAACTTTCCCAAAATCTAGAAGTAAATCTGGGATCTCTATCAGACACAATACTGGATGGAATACCATGCAGCCTCACTATCTCCTCAATATACAACTCTGCCAACTTCTCTAAAGAGTGATTAATCTTCATCGGCAAGAAATGCGCCGACTTAGTCAATCGATCCACAATCACCCAAATAGAATCATTACCTTTCACCGTCCTCGGCAATCCCGTCACAAAATCCATGGAAATGCTATCCCACTTCCATTCAGGAATCTTCAAAGGTTGCATCATACCTGCCGGTTTCTGATGTTCAATCTTTGACTTCTGACAAGTCAAACAAGCATACACAAACTTAGCAACATCTCTTTTCATACCAGCCCACCAAAACAACTTCTTCAAATCTTGATACATTTTAGTTGCACCTGGATGGATACTCAATCCACTCCTATGGCCCTCTTCAAGAATACTCTTTTTCAATTCAGACACCTCAGGAACACAAACTCTACCTTTAAATCGCAGGATGCCATTCTCATCAATCTCAAAATTACCACCATTACCCTGGTTAACCATAGTAATATGATCAACTAGAGCGACATCAACTTGCTGACCATTCCGAATATCTTCCAGAATTCCACTAGTCAACTTCAGCATACCCAACTTTACACTATCAGCGGAAACTTCACAACCCAAACTCATATCACGGAACTGTTCAATTAACTCAAGCTCCCGAACCATCATCATAGACATATGTAGAGACTTTCTACTCAGCGCATCTGCAACTACATTAGCCTTACCGGGATGATAACTCAATTCGAAGTCAAAATCCTTCAGTAATTCTAACCACCTTCTCTGCCTCATATTTAACTCTTTCTGATCAAACAGATACTTCAGACTCTTGTGATCACTGAACACTTCGAATCTGGAACCATACAGATAATGCCTCCACAGTTTCAACACAAATACAACAGCTGCAAGTTCTAGATCATGCGTATGATAATTCCTCTCATGAACTTTCAACTGTCTAGAAGCATAAGCTACAACTTTACCGTTCTGCATCAAAACACCACCAAGACCCATCAAAGAAGCATCACAATAAACTACGAAGGACTCGCCAGGATTAGGCAAGATCAACACTGGAGCACTGGTCAACCGCCTCTTCAACTCAACAAAACTCACTTCACAAGCTGCATCCCACACATACACTTGACCCTTCTTAGTCAACTGCGTCAACGGCAATGCCAACTTAGAGAAGCCCTCAATAAATCTGCGATAATAACCAGCTAACCCCAGAAAACTGCGTATCTCAGTAGCAGACTTCGGAGTCTCCCACTGTAATACAGCAACAACTTTAGCAGGATCAACAGAAATCCCACCACTCGAAATCACATGGCCAAGGAAACTCACTTCCTTCAACCAGAACTCACATTTAGATAACTTTGCATATAACTTCTTTTCTCTTAACACCTGCAAAACAATTCTCAGATGTCCTGCATGCTCTTCTTCCGTCTTAGAATATATCAATATATCGTCTATGAACACCACAACAAAATCATCAAGGTACGGATGAAATATACGATTCATATATTCCATAAACACACCTGGAGCATTAGACACACCGAACGGCATCACAGTGTATTCATAATGACCATACCTCGTACGGAAAGCAGTCTTCGCAATATCATCTGACTTCACTCGGATCTGATGATAACCCGACCGCAAATCAATCTTACTGAAAACATGAGCTCCAACCAACTGGTCCATCAAATCATCAATCCTCGGCAATGGATACCGATTCTTGATAGTCACCTTATTCAACTGCCGATAATCGACACACAACCTCATCGCACCTTCCTTCTTCTTCACTAACAATACTGGTGCACCCCAAGGAGAAACACTTGGACGCACAAACTTCTTCTCAAGCAATTCCTCCAGTTGCTTCTTCAATTCAACTAATTCCGCTGCCGACATTCTATAAGGAGACATCGACACTGGACTCGTACCTGGTACTAAGTCAATGGCAAATTCGACTTCACGTTCTGGAGGTAAATCACTTACATCCTCCGGAAACACATCCTGAAATTCACAGACAACAGGCAAATCTACACTCACCACTTTCTTATCCGCTTGCAGAGACGCAAATAAAGCGAATATCTGAGCTTCATTGTTCACAAAGTCCCCCACTTGCCTAGCAGATAGAAATCTTGCCTCATCATTCTCTCCAAATTCAGAAAACCGCACCGTCTTCCTATAGCAGTTGATAAACACGCCATATAATTCTAGCCAATTCATTCCCAGAATAATATCAATTTGGTGCAAGGGTAAGCACACCAAATCAACCACGAACTCTCTCTCAAAGATCGTCAATTGACAACCTCGGCAGACAACAGAAGTTTTCACAGAACCATTAGCAGGAGTATCTATCACCATACTTCCGCCTAGGGACGACATAATCACACCAATCCTGGTCGCACACTCATACGAAATAAACGAATGAGTAGCACCAGTGTCAACAATAGCAAGCAATTCAACATTATTAATCAAGCAAGTACCTTTAATCAGATTATCTTCTTTAGGAGCTTCAGCCCCACTCAGAGCAAACACCCTACCAGTAGTATGAGCTGCAGTAGCCGCCTTCTTCGGTTTCGAGCACTGCGAACTGATATGGCCTTTCTCGCCACAATTAAAACATGTCGGACTAGCATCCCTACATTCAGTAACTCTATGACCAGCCTGACCGCATCGGAAACATCTCAGCACTTTCTTGGTACAGCTATCAGCACGGTGGCCTGGCTCGCCACACTTGAAACATTTACCAGCTATGGGAGATCCTCCCCCACTTGGCTTCTTCGCATCTACCACTTTCTGCTTACCTTTACCATTCGGAGATGCATAAGGACTACCACGATCCTTATTCTTCTTCTCACTAAGACTCTTGTAGTGAGCAGTCCTAGCCTTGCTATCTTCATCAAATATCCTGCACTTGTTAACCAGTGTAGGAAACCTACGAATCTCCTGGTAACCAATACCTTGTTTGATCTCGGGACGCAACCCGTTCTCAAACTTGACACACTTGGATTCCTCAGTATCAGCACCATTATAATGAGGGCAATACTGCACCAGCTCCTCAAACTTCGAAGCGTAATCAGCAACAGACATGTTACCCTGCTTCAGTTCTAGAAATTCCATCTCCTTCTTACATCGCACATCAGCAGGAAAATATTTCTCCAGAAAGACCGTCTTGAACCTTTCCCAAGTCATCTCAGCACCTGGTACTTCAATTCTCTGGCGAGTGTTATCCCACCAGTTTTCAGCCTCTTCAGATAACATATGCGTACCAAACTGCACCTTCTGTGCTTCAGTACACGTCATCACCCGGAAAATCTTCTCAATTTCCTTCAGCCAAATCTGAGCACCATCTGGATCATAGCGCCCTTTGAATGTAGGAGGGTTATTCTTCAGAAACCTTCCCAAATTCCTAAACTCGTCGACCGGCGGATTCTGCTGCGCCTGCATAGCCTGCGCCATAGCAGCCAAAGCCTCAGCAATCGCACGGTCATTTTCTCCAGCCATACTCTGCACAACCCAACCACAACCGTTAAATATCGACAGTGTCATTTACACTAATCGACCAACAGGGAAAACATCACATTATGACTCGACTGGACTGACAATGCTCTGATACCACTAATGTAACACCCTTCTACCCAAACGACATATTTAAATAGATTATCAGAGTACAACATGTAGAAGAGTTTACATTTCTTACAACATAACACATTTTCACATCACAATATAAAACATATTATTTATTTTATTTAAAACTTCGCAGCGGACAACAACACAAATATTATCATTCATCATATGACAATTCATAATAATGTTTCAACATTATTTCAACAAAGCATCTCAACATATTAGTTATCATAAACAACGTAAATAATAACCAATTATCTATCGAATCCCATAACCCCGGTGTCACATGACCAGAGCATTTGACTCGACTCTGTAGAATAACTCTACACTTATTCTTCAAACCTCAACAATAGCTACTCCTCTTTATCTGCACATTGCTCATCATAGATGAACGTAAACACATGCAGAAGGGGTGAGAATTACATTATTAAATAATAATATAACGGCAGAAATATAAACATAAATATATTTCACATATGCCAACACAGCTCATCATAATCATCATAATCAACATACTCATGAACATCAACAAAACAACATATCAAATGCAATGCACACACCCATGCATGACTCAACACGACTCGGTATACCCATTTTGTGACCAACTACAGGATCACCACTCCCAGATTCATCACCATAGAATCCGAGTTCCCCGCAAGGAACCAAGCCTCTCAACAAGCCCGGAGTCAACAACATCATTGGAACTCAGTCCGTTCATCACTAGGCATCGGCCTTTCATGAATGCATGCACACCAAACATGCATCATAATCAACATAGCAACAACAACGTCATATAGTCATATTATCATCATCATTAATACATTTTATCGCAAAAGCATATCACATCATGTCACATAATCAAACACAGTATTAGCACACTCTACTAATATCTATACTACTCAAAACAACGGGAAATGATCCCTCGTATATCATGCATCAGCTAAGTTACCTCGCTCAGCCTAAACAATCAACAACTGCACGAAAACAGCCCAGGAAAACCACAAGTCTGCCCATACGCGTATTACCTATGCCCATACGCGTATTGCCCACGCTTGCCCAAATCCATACGCGTATTGCCCATGCCCATACGCGTATGCTACGCGTATTACATTCCCATACGCGTACCAACAGAGACCAAAAGACGTTCAAAACATCAACTTCCTCATCCATACGCGTATTGCCTAGCGCCATACGCGTACCAGCCATCTCATACGCGTATTGCCTAGTGCCATACGCGTATGCCCAGGAACCAGATTTCCAGATCTGCAATGGCTTTCTCTGCTACGAGATCTATCCGAATTCATCCTTCCACAGTCCCAATTTCACACAAAATCACTCATATCATCTAACACGAATCATCCCCTATTCGATTTCTCAATTTCTAACATCATTACACATATAATTTCTACGAATTCCTTCGATTAAAAATCCCAATTTTGTTCATCCAATATTTCACCATTTTCAGCATATTATCGTTTAATAAGGTTCAGACCCCTTACCTCTTTGGATTGAAGGAAGTTCTGAGCAATCTTTGGTCTTTTCCTCTTCCTTCTCTTTCTCTTCCGCGTTTCTCCCTTTCTCTGATTCTGAGGCAACAACACGTGAAAACTCTGAGTTCTCCCCTTGGCCTCTTTTATCCAATTCCACTTTTACCCTTCCACTCTTCATATTCCATTTATTTTATTTATTAATTATTATTAAAATAATTAACATCTCTAATAATAATAATAATTCCCAATATTATTTAATAATTCATTTTACCTTCAAATAATCATATTGAAATAATATTTAAATTAATCTAACAATATTCGGGGTGTTACATGTCAGGCCACTGCCAAGAGGCAATTCCCTCCTTCCTTCAGTGCTCCTGATACGGGCGGTCGTGTCAGGTTGCTATTATCCATGATTTTCAGACTTTTCATTCTCTTTCCTCATATATGGTCCTTTCTTCCAATATGGCTTATGTATGTATTTGAGTACCTTCATCTTTTTATGCAAGCCACTGTGTAAACCCACAATAACAAACAATCACAAACAATAATTATAATTAAAAGGCGTGGGTTGCCTCCCACAAAGCATTTTGTTTAATGTCGCATGGCTCGACGGTCGTCCATCTTCTCAGGTAAGACGGACCTTATCTATCAGACCACTCTCTTGCCCTTGGAGGCATGGCTTTACTCTTTGCCCGTTCATTTTAAAAGTAACCCTGTTCGCTAGGTTTTTTAGCTTAATTTCTCCATGCGGGAATAATTTGTGAAACACAAAAGGTCCCGACCATCTCGACCTCATCTTTCCAAGGAACAAGTTTAACCTGGAATTAAATAACAACACCAACTGTCCTTCCCAAAGTTCTTTCTTCTGAATTCATTGGTCATGCCATTTTGTCGTTTATTCTTTATATATTTTTGCATTTTCATATGCCCGATTCCTGAACTCTTCCAACTTATGCAGTTGAAGAAATCACAGTTCAGGAAGCCCAAAATGCCTTGTGCTCGAGTTCGAGCGGCAAATGACTGTAGGATCAAGCGCTTACCACTGAGCTAAAAGTAATTGCTGTTAGTGAGTGTGCAACTTTATTTCCTTATAGTATGAGCCCTCAGGGGCTGCACCTAAAGCGAGGTTTGTAAGCTCCCTCTAAGCGCCATGGGTTGGGATGTTAAGCCCATTCAAATCCCTAAGGGTGACGCTGAATTTATTTATCCAACAATCTCTCCCCCTCCCAGTGTCAGCCGGGGGGATTCGAACCCATGACCAAGCTCTAATACCACTTGTAGGATCAAGCGCTTACCACTGAGCTAAAAGCAATTGCTGTTAGTGAGGGTGCAACTTTATTTCCTTATAGTATGAGCCCTCAGAGGCTGCACCTAAAGCGAGGTTTGTAAGCTCCCTCTAAGCGCCATGGGTTGGGATGTTAAGCCCATTCGAATCCCTAAGGGTGACGCTGGATTTATTTATCCAACAATGACATGCTTTACCGTAAATCGATTGATATGGGGACATACCTATGAGGGTTTTGAATGATGTTCTATATGCCCATAGTGCATCCTCCAACTTGATCGACCAATCCTTTCGTGAAGCACTGCCAATCTTTTCTAGAATCTACTTTATCTGCCGATTCGATACTTCAACCTGTACATTTGTCTGAGGATGATACAGTGTGGAAATTTTATGCTTGACATTGTATTTCCTTAACATATTATCCATTAACTTGTTCAAAAAGTGAGTACCTTCGTCACTGATGAGTGCTCTCGGTACCCCAAACCTAGAGAAAATGTAGTTTTTTAGGAAGTTGACCACCCCTTTAGCATCGTTTGTGGGCAATGCCACGACTTCCACCCATTTGGACACATAGTCAACAACGACCAAAATATAATTCTTTCCAAATGAAGGTGGAAAGGGTCCCATAAAGTCTATTCCCCATACATCGAATAGTTCTACCTCCAACATGGCATTTTGAGGCATCTGATTTCTCTTTGAAATGCTACCCGTCCTCTGACATTTGTCGCATTCTTTTACTATACGTTGGGCGTCTTTGAACAACGCCAACCAGTACAACCCAGACTGAAGAACTTTTGCTGTTGTTCTATCGCCACTAAAGTGTCCTTCATATTCTGAGTCATGACAAGCTCTGAGGATGTCCCTTTGTTCTTCCTCTGGGACACATCTTCGAACCAACCCATTTATACCTTTTTTGTACAAGAACGGATCATCCCACACATAAAACCTGCAATCATGCAAAAAATATTCTTTTTGTTAGAATCAAAATCATCAGGTATTAGTCCACCTACCAAATAATTTGCATAATCGGCGAACCAAGGAATACCAGTAACAGCTAGGATACGTCTGTCGGTGAACTCATATTTGATTGGGTGTTTCTCCTATGTTTCTTTCATCGGAGACATCCGAGATAAGTGATCCGCAACCATATTTTTACTACCCTTTTTATCTCTGATTTCCAGATCAAACTCTTACAGAAGTAGAATCCATTGCAACAACCTTGGTTTAGATTCATGTTTAGCAAAAAGATATTTTAAAGCTGCATGGTCAGTATAAACAATTACATTTGATCCTAACAAGTAAGATCTGAATTTATCAAACGCGTAAACAACTGCGAGCAATTATTTTTCAGTGGTTGCATAATTCATTTGGGCGGGATTCAACACGTGGCTTGCATAGTAAATTACATGCAAGAGCTTCGCCCTTCGTAGTCCTAGTACTGCCCCCACTGCATTATCACCTGCATCACACATAATATCAAAAGGGAGAGACCAATCTGAAGCAATTACTATAGGAGAAGACACCAATTCCTTCTTCAGGGTCTCAAAAGCTTCGCTGCATTTTTTGTCAAAAAGAAAAGGTGTGTCTTTCACAAGTAAGCTTAATAAAGGTTTGGTGATTTTAGAAAAGTCTCTTATGAACCTGCGATAAAAACCTGCATGTCCCAAGAAGCTTCTGATGCCTTTTTCATTCACTGGTGGGGGAAAATGAGCTATTACCTCCACTTTTTCTTTGTCAACCTATATGCCTCGGTTGGAAATTTTGTGTCCCAGCATGATCCCTTCACGTACCATAAAATGACACTTCTCCCAATTTAGGATCAAATTTGTTTGCTGGCATCTTTATAGAACAAGGGACAAGTTAGTCATACATTTATCAAAAGAAGAACCAAAAACAGAAAAGTCATCCATAAGTACTTCCATATGCTTTTCAAGCATGTCTGCGAATATGGATGTAATACACCTCTAAAATGTGGCAGGTGTGTTGCACAACCCAAATGGCATTCTCCTGTATGCGAAAATACCATAGGGGCATGTGAAGGTGGTTATCTCTTGATCTTCAGGAGCCACAACAGTCTAACTGTACCCCGAGTACCCATCAAGGAAACAATAGTAATCATGACCGGCTAACCTTTCCAACATTTGATCAGTGAATGGTAAAGAGAAGTGTTCTTTTCTTATTGCAATATTCATCCTCCGGTAATCAATGCATACTCTCCAACTTGTAACAGTTCTGGTTGGGATTAACTCATTCTTCTCATTTTTTATCACAGTAGTTCCCCCTTTTTTGGGTACCACGTGCACCAGACTAACCCGTGAGCTGTCGGATATGGGGTAAATTAGCCCCGCATCCAACAATTTTACAACCTCTTTGCAGACCACTTCTTTCATTGTTGGATTAATTCTTCGTTGTGGTTGAACTACCGACTTGTAATCATCTTCCATCAAGATCTTGTGCATGCAAATTGTCGAGCTAATACCTTTCAATTCCTCAATAAACCATCCCATCACACTTTTGTATTATTTTAGTACTTGAATGAGTTCTGCTTCTTGGACACTTTTTAAACTGACATTGATAATAGTTGGGCACTTCTTTTCTGCATCAAGAAACACATATTTCAGATTTGCCGGCAATTGTTTCAGATCTGCCCCCTTTTTAGGCTCTTGAGTATCTTCTGATGGTGGAAGTGGTCTTAAATCTTCCCACCGATGTGGTTTAGATATAATCCACTATGGTTGTTCCGCCATCATAGCTAGCACTTCTAACTCTCTCTCGTCTTCATCAATTTTAAAAATTGATAAGCTCAAAACACATTCTAACGGTGACTGGGGCATTTTCTTTTCAATTTCTTAAGCAATCACTTGATCTATTACCTCAACAGTGTGGCTCGTGCCAACATCATCTTTGTATTACATCGTGTTTCAAACATCAATTTTCAATTCTTCGTCAAAGACTTTGAGAGTCATTGTTCCTTCCTCCATGTCTATCATACATCATCCTATCTCTAAAAATGGTCTGCCCAATATGAGAGGGATCTCCTCATCTTCATGCATCTCAAGAATGAAAAAATCAACCGAAAATACAAACTTATGTATCTTTACCAGAACATCTTCCACGATTCCATAGGGTCGCCTAACTGAAGCGTCATCCTAGTGTCTTGAATGACGCCAAGGCCCAATTATTTGTAGATGGACAGTGGCATCAACCTCACACTAGCTCCCAAATCAATCAGAGCCTTCTTGAATTTTCTATCACTAATAGTGCAAGGAATAGTAACCGACCCCTTATCTTTCTTTTTCACATGAATTTTCATACCTTGGAGAATGACACTACACGTTTCAGTTAGGATGACCGAGTCTATATTTGTGGAGCGCTTTTTGGAGATGATGTCTTTCATGAATTTGGCATATATTGGCATTTGTTCTAGAGCTTCAGAAAATGGAATGTTTATTTCAAGTTTCTTAAACATTTCCAAAAACTTCTCAATTTTTTTTTCATGTTGGTCTTTCTTCTTTTGTCTCGGAGGGTAAGGGAGTTTGATGATTGGTTTAAGAACTTTTTCTTTCTCCTTTACAGGCATTATCACTACTTCTTCCTCTTGGTTCTTGGTTTCTTTGATTTCTAAATCAACCTCTAACAACACATCTTCCTCCGCACTGCTTTCTTCTGTTTCTTCAGTTGACTTACCACTTCTGGTCACTACAGCGTTAACATTATTATGCTCACGCAGATTTGTCACTGTACCACTTAGCAAGATACCCGGAGCTTGAGAATTTGAAGCTAATTGTTATGCTATTTTCCCCATCTGGACTTCAAGATTTTTTATTGAGGCAGTGGTGTTCTTTTGATTGTTTATAGTCTCCTCTTGGAACTGAATTCTGTGAGTGGCTGATTTTTCAATGGCAATCTCCCAGTCTTCCTTTTTAGGTGCTTGTTATTTCTGTTGTTGTTGATACTGGGTCTGATATTGTCTTTGACCCTGTTGTGGAGCATTTCCTCTCTGATGTTTCCAGGAGAAGTTAGGATGATTCTTCCAACCTGGGTTGTAAGTATTGAAGTAGGGATTATTCTTCTTTAAGAACTTTATCTCTTCAATTTGTTGAGGAGTTGCAAAGAAATATACTATGTGGTGAGGTCCATTACAGATTTTACAAGTGATGACTTGAGCCGGTTGAACTTGAGCTATATGTTGAGTACCTATATTTGTAGCCTTTAATTTCTTTTCCACTTCGGCAACGACTGTGTATTTCAAACGGATTTTATTAGCCTCCAATTTCATATCAATGACTCCTTCAGGCTTGCTTGTACACCAGTCGTATAATTCCATATGCTCATTGGCATTTATCTCTTAAATAATCCTTTTAATACCAGTGACTGTTGAGAAATTTGTTGAGCCACCGACTGCTGTTTCAATCAACTGTTTTGTCTTTATTTTTCAGTCCATTAACAAACATCTGCATCTGTTAAGTTTGATCCATATTATGAGTTGGACAAGCTACTAAGACCCTTTTGAATCTTTTATAGGCATCTCCCAAAGACTCACCATCCTTCTGTTTAAAGTTCAGGATTTCATGCCTTTTTCTTAGGAATACTGATGCTGGAAAATACTCATTTAAGAACGCAATTTCCATCTTTTCCCATGACGTGATACTTCCGGATGGGAGAGAGTAGAACCACTCTTCCGCATCTTCAGCTAAAGTGAACGGGAACATTCTTAACTTTTTTGCTTCATCAGTATGACCACCAATTTTCAAAGTAGTACTCATGGTCAGAAATCTCTGTAAGTGCTTGTTGGCATCTTCATTAACCTTTCCGGTGAAAGGTTTTCTTTCAAGTTGATTGATTGTGCTAGGATGCAGTTGAAAATTTGTCACATTCATCGGTTGGTTGACAATGGTCAGTCTACCACCCGACACGTTTGCACCTCCATAATCACCTAGGAGTCTTTCCGGAGGTGGAGGAGGTGGAATCGGAGAATTTTCAGCCATAGTTTATTTTTTGAATCTGAGTGATCATAGGGAACTTCTTCCTTGGAATTCAGTCTTGCATTTCTACGTCTCCGGTGAAGGGTTCTCTCGATTTCTGCGTAAAAAAGAAATTCAGCCCAGGGCTCTTCTCGCATACACAAATTAGTAATTAAATTATATAAATGACAGAAAAAATAATTTTATTGCAGAGCAAAAAAAATTTAATTGAACTTAAAATTAAACTCTATATTTTGGCAGTCCCCGACAACGGCGCTAAAAACTTGATCGGAAAAATAGAAAGTGTACTATTTTGCTAGTTATAGTAATAAAGGGGAAATTCCCCGAATGTCGATCTTAAGAACTACAAGTTAATATTGAGTTCAAATCATCGTTCAATTAAACAAAAACTAGTGTTGGGGTTTTGAAATTCCAAATTATAAAAATAAAGGCAAAGGAAAATAATACTGAAAAATAAGGGTTTACAAGGAAAGAGAAACAATGCCAGGAAGGGTGTATAATTTGTCCGTGTAACAACTCTGAGATATTATTGCATCAACAAATATCAATTACTATCAGTTCTCAAGAGTATTTTCTTCCAAGTCCTTGGTGAGAAAACCTTTAATCATTCTACCCTAATTTCTATGTCCATAGGCAATTAAGGTGAAGTTAAGCCTTATTATATCAAGTATGCTCTGATTCATACAGAGTATTCCTAGTCCTAGGTGATACCTACTGCAGAGTAATTTTATGAAAACCTTATCAATGGCGGTCCAGCCTAATTGATAACCATATAACAATCTCGATTGGTCCGAAAGAGAAAGCATTACACACATCAAAATATTACCATAAAAATAATATTATAAATGCAATCGTAAAGTCAAAATCATTACAGCTTTAAATCAGGGACACCCCCTAGCATTGGGGGGTTTAGCTACTCATATTCTTCAAAATAGATTCAAGATAAAAAATACACATTACAAGTAATTGGATGACTTGGATTTTCAATCGCTTCCGCTCATGAAAACCGTCTGCTCTTCGAATTCCTTGATCTCTGTAATCCTCGATCGTCTGACAATTTTGTGTTCGCCTCGTTCCAAGATGATCTTTTATCTTGTAGAAACTCCCTTAATATAGTGAAAATCCCTTTGCAGAAGGTGGAAATCTCTAAAACGTCCCTACAGCTCATGCCCGGTGAAAAGCCCAAAAATTTGAAAAATGTGCGCCTGGGCTAACATGGCCCGTGTCATCTCCCTGCCTTGCTTGCCAAGCCCCAGGTGCACTTGACACGCCCCAGGTGACCTAACACGGGCCGTGTCAGGCCATTATCTTGGTCATTCATGGGATTGAGTTGTCTTCTCCCTGACACGGCCCGTGTCAGGCCTCCTGTGTTGAGAACTTTTCTTTCCTAGAATGCCAGAACTTCTCACTGTCTCGCATTAAATCCCTTGGATCTTCTACATGGACTTGGAGGACATAAACACCGACAACCAACACATAAAATTGTGAAAACATAAAATAAAACTGACAATTAATAAAAATGCTTGAATAACTTACGAAAATGAAAATTAACGTTAAAGATACCATAATGCGTACATAGTGTCCCACAATCCTTGGTTTCTTATCGGATAAGCATGAAAACATAGTGAAAATGGTGACCGATCAAACTGCGTGAATGAACATTTTGTGTGTTTTTCTTTACTCTGATATGTATTTGTGTTACTGTTCTAACAATTGATATCAGATGACGCTTAATCCTGGAGGTGCAAAATTCGAAGTGATTCAATTCGACAGAACGAGCAACTTCTATTTATGACAAAGGATGGTTAAGGATTTGTTGGCTCAACAAGGTTTATAGAAGGAACTTTGTGATGAGAAACCGAGAGACATCACAAGTATTGATTGGAACGAGATGAAGGAGAAAGCTGCATGTTTGACAAGACTTTATGTTTTTAAGGATGTGATAAACCATATCCTGGACCTCACAACTCCAACGTTGTCTGGGAAAAATTGGAAAATCGGTACATGTCTAAGATGCTCGTGAACAAATTATTTGCGAAATAACGTCTCTATAGCCCGAAGATGCAAGAATGAGGCAACTTGCAGGCTCATGTGAACACTTTCAACAACATCCCCGTTGATTCGACATAACTTGGTATGAAGGTTGATGATAAGGATAAAGTCATTATTTTGTTGTGCTATTTACTAAGCTCTTATGATCCCTTGGTGGCCACTCTCACATATGTAAGGAAACAATCACGTTAGATTCTATTTCTTCTACCATTGTACAACACACACAACATATCCAAAGTGTAGAAAAAGGTGAAGGAAGTTCAGGAGAAGGTTTGTTTGTGAAGGGAGGTCAAGACCGTGGCAGAGGAAAAGGTAAGGGAATGAGTTCTAGAAAGAAAAAGAGTTTTAAATCCAAGGACAAAAAAATAGAAGAATGTTATAATTGCAAGAAAATTGGCCATTTGAAGAGGGATTGTTCAAATAAGTCATAGGAAAGAGTAGTTCAGTAAATGTAGTTCAGACTGATGGTTCCTGTAGTGAAGAGGATTTGCTTTGTATTTCATCTATAAAGTGCACTGATGCATGGATCCTTGATTCTGGGTGCTCCTACCATATGACGACGAACCAAGAGTGTTTCAACTCTTTTAAATCAGATGCTTTTGTTTTTGTCTATTTAGGCGATGATAAAACTTGTACCATCACTAGAAAGGGGGAAATTAAAATTGCTTTCGATGATTGTGTGTGCATGTTTAGTGAGGTGCATTATATTCCAAAATTGAGGAAGAGTTTGATTTCTCTAGGAAATCTTCAAGCAAATGGTTATTCATTTCGGTAAGATGGAGATAGAGACATCATGAGGGTTAACAAGGGTGCAATGACAATGATGATGACAATGAGGACTGCAAGCAACATTTACAAGTTGTTAAGGGGCACAATTATGAGTGAAGTAGCATTTGTTGAAACTGATAATGATGCAACCAAACTGTTACACATATGCTTGGGTAATCTAAGTGAATGCGAGATGATAGAACTACATAAGAGGAATTTGCTAAAGTGTCTTCGCGGTTGCATAATTGGATTGTGCAAGTGTTGTGTTCTTAGGAAACAATGTATAGTTTATTTCAAGATATGGCAACGCAAGACCAAGGGAATCTTAGACTATGTCCATTATGACGTCTAGGGGCCTACAACAGAGCCCTCTGTTGTAGGTTCCAGGTACTTTGTGACATTCATTGATGATTTTTCTCGTAAGGTCTGGGTTTATTTTAGGAAATGTAAATTTGAGGTCTTTTCCAAGTTGAAATTATGGAAGGAAGAGCTTGAGAACCAAACATGGAGAAAAATAAAGTATTTGCAGTCTGATAATGGAACTGAATACACTGACAAGAAGTTCATGCATTTCTGTGAGGATAATGGAATCTAGAGGCACTTTTCTGTGAGGAAGACACCACAACAGAATGATGTTGCAGAGAGAATGAGCATGACTTTGACGGACAAGGCAAGGTTCCTTCGGTTGAATGATGGTCTTTCAAAAGGTTTATGGGTAGTAATACTCAATATGGCATGCTATCTAGTCAACCGATCACCACGAGCTTCATTATATGGCAAAGTTGCAAAGAAGACGTGGACATGTAACCCCATTGATTTGAGTAATTTGGGGATTTTTGGGTGTCTATCATATGTGCATATTTCTAGCGAGGATTGGTTTAAACTTGACCTAAAATCAAAATAGTGCATCTTTATTGGCTACAATAAAAGTGTGAAGGGGTATAATTTGTGGGATCCGGTTAAGAGGAAGGTGGTTGTTAGTAGAGATGCTATATTTTATGAGTTACTGATGCTGAAATAGTCAGATGTGATAGTTGTGATAGATACTGAGGTAGAAATTCTAGTCAGGACTAGATTCCGGTGGACATTGAGGAGCCACCAGTGAGTCCGAGACAAATTGTAACCCAACAACAAGATGAACCAAGACCAGATTCAGGTGGAGTGAAAGATTCAGGTTGAGGATAAGCTTATACACTTGTGTGTGATAGGCAGTCATGTCGTATTACACCTCTAGTGAGATATGAGTTTGAAGACTTAGAAACATATGATCTTCTTACCAGTTCAGGAGACCCTTCTACCTTTCGAGAGGCTATGGCTATCCAGGAGAAAGATAAGTGGAATGGATTCTATGGCGGAAGAGATAGATTCCTCGAAAAAGAATGAGACATGAGATCTTGTTTAACTGCCATAAGGAAAAAGAGTTATTGGTTGCAACTAGGTGTTCAAGAAAAAGCCAGCAGTAACAGAAAAAAAGGGGAAAAGTTTAAGGTTCACCTAGTTGCAAATGGGTATTCATAGTAGAAGGGGATTAATTATAATTGGATTTTCATTTTGGTCGTGAAGACTTAGAAACATATGATCTTCTTACTAGTTCAGGATACCCTTCTACCTTTCGAGAGGCTATGGCTATCCAGGAGAAAGATAAGTGGAATGGATTCTATGGCGGAAGAGATAGATTCCTCGAAAAAGAATGAGACATGAGATCTTGTTTAACTGCCACAAGGAAAAAGAGTTATTGGTTGCAACTAGGTGTACAAGAAAAAGCCAGCAGTAACAGAAAAAAAAGGGGAAAAGTTTAAGGCTCACCTAGTTGCAAATGGGTATTCATAGTAGAAGGGGATTAATTATAATTGGATTTTCATTTTGGTCGTTAGACACACTTCTATCAGAGCAATATTGACCCTAGTAGCCATCAGGAATATGAATTTAGAGCAGATGGATGTAAAAACAACTTTCCTCCATGGTAATCTTGAGGAGAAAATCTACATGAAGCATCCAGAGGGATTCAATAACATTGGACATGGAAAACTTGTTTGCAAATTGAGAGAGGTATTTGTATGGATTGAAGCAATCTCCAAGGAAGTGGTACAAGCGCTTTGATTCATACATGCTCCAACTTGTCTATAAAAGGTATGATCATGATTGTTGTGTTTATGTGAGGAGCCTTCATGATGGCTCCTTTATTATCCTATTACTTTATGTTGATGATATATTAATTGTTGACAACCATTTTCATGATGTAAATGAGTTGAAACCTAGGCTGGGTGAGGAGTTGATATGAAGGATCTGGCTACTACAAAGAAGATTCTTGGGGTGGAAAATCATAGGGACATATGAGCTAATAAATTATGGTTATCTCAGAAAATTTATGTTGAAGGTGTTTTGAGCAGATTTAACATGAGCAAATTAAAGCATGTGAGTACTCCATTAGAGAATAATTTTAAGCCCTCTTTGGAACAATGTCCAAAGACAGACTCAGAGATTGAAGGTATTCATAAGATTCCTTATGCCACTACAGTTGTTTGTTTGTTGTATGTTATGGTGAGCACTATGGCGTATTTGGCACAAGCAGTCAATTAAGTGTGCATGTTCAAGATAGGGAAGCAACATTGAGAAGTAATCAAGTGGATCCTAATGTACTTGAAGGTTACAACAGATCGTGGTATCATGTGCAATATGGAGCATGGTATTCCATCAGTTATGTGTACGTGAATTCTGACTATATATGTGATATGGATGATAGGAGGTCTACGACAATGGATGTCTTTACTTTTGTGGGGTGGGGGTTGGGGGCTATATGTTGGAAATCATAAGTTCAATCCATAATAGTTATGTCAACAACTGAGGCAGAATACATGGTAGTAGCTGAAGCTGCCAAGAAAAGTTTGTGACTTACAAAGTTAGTGAAAAAGTTGGGTGTTAATCATGGTGAATTTCAGTTTCAATGTAATAGTCAGAGTGCTATCTATTTGGAGAACAATCAGGTGTATCATATTAGGACCAAGCATATTGATCTGAGGTTCCATAAGATCGAGGAATTATTGGCGTCCATACAGATATTACTTCAGAAGGTTCACACTTCAGAGAATGCAACTGATATGTTAACCAAGTCAGTCACTATTGACAAGTTCAAACACTGTTTGGATTTGTTACATATTTCTCAGTGTTAAGCAGGAGGTGTACCTCCCTAGTTTCTAAGATGAATCATTATGCATAAGTCCTATAAGGGTTTGATATTCGCCAAGATGAAGATTGTTATATATGACTAATTAGTTAGATAATTGTGGGTTGTTGAGAAAACTATGAGTTGTTAAGAGTTTAACTTATTGTTGAGATAGTCATGGATTATTGAGATAACTATAGGTTGTTGAGAGTATTATTCATATTGTGAAGAAAAATATGGGTAAAGATAATGGTTTGTTGAGGGAAACTCAGGATTAGGATTTTAGATCAACTAAAACCTAGTATTATATATGAGTAATACTCTCAACAACCTATAGTTATTTCAATGCAATTTTCACAATACATAAGTAAAAAGAAACTATAACTACTCTATAATCGCAGACGTATGCAATTTGGATGAACTGTGTGAACAAAGTTTTTGTGTATTTCTCTCTACTCAGATCTGTATTTGTGTTACTGTTCTGATATATATATATATATATATATAGTCAGGATCAAATGACACAAAAATGTCAAATTTTGTAACATGACACCTTCGATAAGTATTCACCCTAGGTCCGTATAACAAAATCCAACGTTGGATTGAAAGCTATTATCATATAGATCATGTCTATAAAATTTAATATCAATCGAAAATCATTTGATATGTCAACGAGATACATAAAAATTAGCGTCTTAAAAAATTTCATGAAAACCGTCAATTTTTATCATTATCTTTAATATATCAAATGATTTTTGATTGATGCGAAA
The DNA here is from genome assembly GCF_024323335.1 of Lathyrus oleraceus. Taxonomy (NCBI): domain Eukaryota; kingdom Viridiplantae; phylum Streptophyta; class Magnoliopsida; order Fabales; family Fabaceae; genus Lathyrus; species Lathyrus oleraceus. The sequence continues at coordinate 343,820,782 of NC_066580.1, forward strand.
TTTTATATGTGTGATCCATATGATAATAGTTTTTAATCCAACAGTGAATTTCGTTATACAGACTTAGGGTGAAGAGTTATCGGATGTGTCATTTTACTAAGTTTGACACCTTGATGTCATTTGATCCTGATATATATATATATATATATATATATATATATATATATATATATATATGTTGATTCTAAGTGTTGGCAGCAATTTTGGTAAAACAAAGATTGTTCACAAGATGTTATGTGTGATGTCTTAACATGAGATATCCTATGTACCCGCTGGAGTTCAAGAACATGATCATGCATGATTGTTTCAGATTGTCAAACACAAGGTCATGGCATCTGATATGGTTGTACCTGCTGGAAGTTATAAAAGGAATTATGGAATTATGCAGGATTTTTCCAGGATGTCAGACCCGATGTCATGACATCCTGTACACAGAACATTCAGTGTGAATGTTTGGTGTTTTGTGATTGCACAATTAATGGAAATCTATGTATGATTGAAGATCTGATTTGCAGGCGCATTCAATCATGGATTACAACCTAATTTACTTATTTTTCAAAGAGATCTAACCAGCTGTCATAAGAAGATTTGATTGGAAAATAGATTTAGGGTTTTCAAGATGTCCAAGCCCAGCTAAAAGCTTCTATAAAAAGGGACTTAGAAAACCTGTTTTAAACACAACCAATACTGAGCGAAATATAGAGAGAGAGCGTTAGGGTTTGTGTTTGTTTAGTCGTGAGACTTGTAAGCCATTCAAGTCATCTTTTGATGATTGAATTGGACTGATTTGTGGTTGTAATTTGTCACTCTAAAGCTGTTAAGCAAGAGTGTGTGTCTACTTGATCAAAGCTGTTAAGCAAGATCAAATGTGTGTCTTCTTGATCAAAGCTGTGAAGCAAGATCAAGAGTGTGTCTTCTTGATTGAAACTGTGAAGTAAAATCAAGAGTGTGTTATTGAAAAGTGCTTTCTTTTCTCAAGGGATTGTTGTTTAAGATCACAGGTGTGATTGTAGGGAAGTGAGTGGGTTCTCATATCTAAGAGTGCTTAGGTAGAAATTGCACGGGTAGAGATTAGGTGAGAAAGACTGTAACTTGTTGAAGTGTACGGAGAGTCTTTGAACTGATTCTATTTTAGTGAATTTCCTTCCTGGCTTGGTAGCCCCCAGATATAGGTGAGTTGGACCGAACTGGGTTAACAATTGCTTGTGTATCTTACATTACTATTCTCTATCTTTATTCTGTTTGCATTACTCAGATATTAGTGTCGTGACATTACCTTCGACATCTCATATCTGATACCAGAATTTCAATTGGTATCAGAGCAGGCATCCTGCTCTGGTTCTGGGTGAGATCTAGGGGCAATACTTTCTGGTACAATGGAGAGAGATGGAGGATCTGTTCACAGGCCACCAATTTTGGATGGATCTAACTATGACTATTGGAAACCTCGAATGGTAGCCTTCTTAAAATATCTGGATAATAAGGCTTCGAAGGATGTGTTAACAGGATGGGTTCATCCAGTAATTACTAAGGAAGGAGCTGCCACAACTGACAAGAAGCCTGAAGAACAATGGTCCAAGGAGGAGGATGATCTAGCCCTTGGAAATTCTAAATCATTGAATGCAATATTCAATGGGGCAGACAAGAATATTTTCAGGTTGGTAAACAACTGTGAAGTGGCCAAAGATGCTTGGGACATTCTCAAGACCACTCATGAAGGCACCTCTAGGGTAAAGATGTCTAGACTTCAGTTGCTCACCTCCAAGTTTGAAAATTTAAGGATGAAAGAAGATGAAAACATTCATGAATTTCACATGAGTATCCTTGAAATTGCTAATGCTTCAAGAGCCCTGGGAGAGAAGATGACAAATGAAAAACTGGTAAGAAAAATACTCAGGTCACTCCCTAAGAGGTTTGCTATGAAGGTGACTTCCATAGAAGTGTCTCAAGACATTCCCAACATGAGGGTTGATGAGCTAATTGGTTCCCTCCAAACATTTGAGATGGGATTAAATGATGGTTTTGAAAAGAAAACCAAAAGCATGGCCTTTATGTCAAACACAGAAGAGGAAAAGAGTCAGGAGGTTGATGAAGATTTAGTCAATGAAGTAACAATGCTGGGAAGACAGTTCAATAAACTGTTGAAAAAGATGGATGTAAGATTTAAGGCAAATGTCAAGAACATCTCATCTGACATCAGTAAATCCAACAATGTTGGAAGAAGAGCAAGATCAGATGAGAAGCTCAAGGAAGGAAAAGAGGTACAGTGCTATGAATGTGATGGGTATGAACACATCAGGATTGAATGTGGAACCTACCTCAAGAAGCAGAAGATGAGTCTTACTGCCACTTGGTCTGATGAGAGTGAAACAGAGGAGGTTGCAAATCTTGTGACTGCTTTGACAGGAATATGGGGATCTGATGAAGACTCAAGTGATGATGAAGTAACCTTTGAAGAATTGGCCTCTACCTACAGAAAATTGTGTCACAAAAGTGTAGAGCTGGGCAAACAGGTTGAAAGCTAGAAGAAAGAAATAACTCAACTTGAGAATGAGAAGGTAGAATACTTGGAAACCATCTCCAAATTACAAACAGAAGCAGTGGTTCTGAATGCCAAGATAGTTGAAAATCCACAAGCTGAAAGTCAGAAGATAGCACAACTGGAAAGTGAGAAGGAAGACCATGTGAAAACCACCTCTAAGTTAAAAACTGAAGCCATGTTCCTAAATTCTAAAGTAGAAGAGATGACCAAGTATGTAAGGATGTTAAGCAATGGATCTGACTCCTTAGACAAGATTCTCCAAACTGGACAAATAACAGGAGACAAATCTGGCATTGAGTATAATGACTCAAAGCCTGAGAGCAGTTACACTGGTGCCAAACCTAAGTGCATCCATAATAAAAGTAAACCTGTGATGTCACATCATATGTCACAACACCAGAGGAGAAAATAGTAGAAGGGGAAACACCAAAGATGGAGATGCCATTACTGTGGGAAATTTGGTCATCTGAACCCTTTCTGCTATAAACTGTATGGTTATCCTAGGCCTGCTCATCATCAAAATCACTATCAACCCAGGCCCAAACAGCACAGGCCTATCATCAATAAGCAATGGGTTCCTAAGACTAATGTTACAAATCTAATAGCTCACATTCCCCTCAGAGTCTCAGCCAAAGAAGAGTGGTATTTTGATAGTGGATGTTCCAGACACATGACTGGAAACCAAGACCTGCTAACTGACCTGCATCATCATACCATAAGCCATGTAACCTTTGGAGATGGAGCAAAAGGTGAAATCAAGGGAATAGGTAAGCTTGATTGTCTTGGAGTTCCTAAACTTGACAAGGTTCTACTTGTTAAGGGCTTGACTGCAAATCTAATAAGCATCAGTCAACTATGTGATCAAGGTCTGAATGTTAACTTCACAAAAACTAAATGTCTAATTTTTAACAAATATAGTGAAGTGATTATGAAAGGAATCAGGACCAAAGACAACTGCTACATGTGGAGCTCTCAAATGGATTATTCCTTAAAGTGTTCCTATGTCAAAGAGGAAGGGATAAAGATGAGTATAGATGCCAGAAGAGTCTGTGGGAAATGTCAGATAAGGACGTCACACCAGAAGCTCAGACTTAACCACACTTTCATAGGAGAAAAGGTTATGATGGCTCAAACAACTGAGAGGCAGTCTGGAACTGGGGAGAGCATTGTTGGAACTAGGCCACAAGGGACTATGTGTTTATCTCAAAACAAAGATGCCAAGAACAATGTGGAGAAGATTGGGATGACATCTACACATGTGAAAAGTGAAAATGGTGTTCATAATGAATTTATAAAAGATGGAAGTAGTTGGTCTCAACTGGGTTGGATGAAACTACTGATGATTGCATACAATGTCACATACGATGTCATGACATTGTATTATGACAACCTGAATGCTGCAACTAGGTCCAAAAATCATATTCAACATAGGTGGACCAAGTACAATTTTTTCTATCATCACTCCATTAGAAAAGTCGTGGAAAACAAATTCATAAGTCTAAAGCATGAAATGCAATCAGCTGACAAGTTTGTAAGGGATTTGATTGATAATCAATTTGAATATGTAAGAGGGAAATTAGGGACTTGGATTCTTGAGAAAATATGACAATTAATGTGGAGTGGAAAAGGTAACAAAAATATTATCTGCCCAATTAAAAGAAAGAGCCACATTAATAATGAATCATTCCCTAGTATTGGAAACGGTATCTATGCCATTTGCACGCTCTACCTGAACACAACTCTTTCCATCTTCATCAAACTACTCAGAGAACCTCTGCTAGGGCAAAGAAATTTCCTTCAAAAGTTCAACAACATGTCTCAACATCCATCATCTTCTAGCTCAAAACCCTTTCATCATACAAGAACTCCCTCCATGGAGTTTCTAGATGAAGATTTGATGGACGTGACTCCTCTGTGTATGATACCAGGTGACGCCCCAGGCCCCTCTTCCATGGCTGGAACTAAGCAAGGTAACATTCCTGAAAAATCTCCTAATAAAGAGGACATGCACTTTACTGATCGTACCATAAGAAACCTAGTTACTAGGATTCTGAATGAAGAACATGGAGTCAAGGATATTTTTACCCCTCTGTCCAGAAGGGACTCCTCTCCTGAGGTGGAAACCCAAGCTAAGAAAGATGATGACTCATCTAAGACAGAAAAGGATGTAGCTGCTGAGGGATTATGTTCCTTGGGAAAAATTTACCTAGCAAGAAACCAGCTAGCATGTCTCCTGATACTGCTGAGGATAGTATTGGTTTAGAGGAAGAGAGTTCAGAGGAAGAGGATGACACTTTGGTTCACCATGTGAAACCAAGTGCTGCTAGGAAATTGAAGACTAGGAAAGGAAAAACTGTGGCTGAAATGATGACATCCAGGACTAGGAAGAAGACTGTTGGTGTAGGACCCTTCAAATCATGGAGCAAGGTTAAGGTTAAGAAGAGGAAAGAAAGTGAGAGTTCTGACTCTGATGAGGATGTCGAAGACGATGTCTCAGACATCTCCCCTGCAAAAAGACAGGCTGTTAAGAAGTCTCCTGGCAAAGCTGCTGCTGTGCACCTAGACAATATCTCCTTCCATTTAGAAGATGGTGCTGCAAAATGGAAATTTGTCATTCAGAGGAGGGTAGCTGTTGAAAGAGAGCTTGGAAAAGAGGCTGTAGAGGTAAAGGAAGTAATTGATTTGATCAAAAATGCTGGACTAATGAAGACTGTGGTTGCTCTACCCCAATGTTATGAGGGGTTAGTAAAAGAGTTTATTGTGAATATTCCTGAGGATATTTATGAAAGGAGCAGCAGGGAGTTCTGCAAGGTGTTTGTAAGGGGTAAATGTGTGAAATTCTCACCAAGCATTATCAACAAGTTCCTAGGAAGAGGAAATGATAGAGGAGTGGATCTAGAGACTACAGACAATGAGGTCTGTAGGATTATTACAGCTGGCCAAGTTAAGGAATTGCCTAGTAGGAATCACTTATCAGCTGGCAATCTCACTGTCAAATATGCCATCTTACACAAGATTGGTTCAGCCAACTGGGTGCCTACTAATCATATCTCTACCATCTCCATTGGTCTTGGCAGAATCATTCATGCAATTGGAACCAGGATAAACTATGACTTTGGAAGGTTTTTATTTGATCAAACTATCAGACATGCCTCCACAAATGTTGTGAAGCTGCCCATTGTCTTCCCATCCATTATTTGTGGTATTATCTTGAGTCAACAACCAGACATACTCAATACAAATGTCATTCCAAGCAGAAGAAAGCCCCCACTATCCATTCATTATAAGCTATTTGAGGGAAGTCATGTCAATGATGTTGTCATGACATCTGCCAGAAGGGAGCCTGCATCTCAAGGAAGCTTAATTGATCAACTAAAAGATACCTGCAAGGAACTGGATAATGGTATAAGGGTAACCAAGGCAATAAAAGAATCTCTGGAAGTTCTTATTTGTAGCCTGGAAAAGGAAGAAATGGAGAAGGCTGGTAAGGATTCAGATGCAAATACCTCAAGAGAGAGGTCAAAAGCCCAATCCAGTGGCAGCTCTGAAAGCTCTGAAGGCTCTGAATGTGAAGGTAATACTTCTTCCTCTGATTGATGGTTCCCCCCCTCTATGTTGAAGACTGAAGTTGAAGATTGTGTGAGGAGTGTTGTGAAGACTATTGTGGATGATGTTTTGGAAGATGTTCTGGTGCTGCTGTTTGGATGCTGAAATTTTTTGTTTTCTGTTTAAATGTGTAATTTGTGGCAGTCCTCATTGATGTCTGTTTGTAATATTTTGGGCTCTTGATGAGTTCCTTGGATTTGTTCATTATCTCAGCTATCACAGCTGTGTATAATGATGGTTTGTACTGCCTAACTATTATGTTTTAACATGTTTAATGTTATAACATCCGATCTGACATTCTCTGATAGACTAATTGACATTTATTTTGTCTAATTGGTCACCTTTGGTCAATTTTGACTAAAAAGGGGGAGAAGTGTTGATGTGGAAGCAGTTGTGGAGTTGTGAGATGTATGTAGCTGAACTGAAGGACAACTATTATTGAAGGAAGTGCACAGGTGTTAAAATAGAATGTTGTTTTGTTTACAGATGTCAAAGGGGATGTTTGATATGATGCACAGGTGTTGATGTTGAAGCAGATGTCAGAATGACATTCTGGCTGGTACAGGTGTTGTGGTTACAGTAGCTGTTATGTTCATGGAGATGTGTGCACAGTTTTAGGGGGAGAAGAAGTACCCTTGTGCATTTGTGTGTCTTACTAGTTGCATTCATAACTAGTAATTCTGTTTTTGTTGCACAGATTTAGGGGGAGGAGAAGTACCCTTGTGCATGTGTGTATTACTAGTAACTATAGCTAGTAATTGTGTTGCTTCTGTTGCACAGATTTAGGGGGAGGAGAAGTACCCTTGTGCATGTGTGTATTACTAGTAACTATAGCTAGTAATTGTGTTGCTTCTGTTGCACAGATTTAGGGGGAGGAGAAGTACCCTTGTGCATGTGTGTATTACTAGTAACTATAGCTAGTAATTGTGTTGCTTCTGTTGCACAGATTTAGGGGGAGGAGAAGTACCCTTGTGCATGTGTGTATTACTAGTAACTATAGCTAGTAATTGTGTTGCTTCTGCTGCTGTTTAAACTGTTGTTTAACTGCTGATAGTTTTCTTGTGAACAAAAAGGACAAATATATGTTTTAGCCAAAATTTGCCAAAGGGGGAGTTTGTTGATTCTAAGTGTTGGCAGCAATTTTGATAAAACAAAGAGTGTTCACAAGATGTTATGTGTGATGTCTTAACATGAGATATCCTATGTACCTGCTGAAGTTCAAGAACATGATCATGCAGAATTGTTTCAGATTGTCATACATAAGGTCATGGCATCTGATATGGTTGTACCTGCTGGAAGTTATAAAAGGAATTATGGAATTATGCAGGATTTTTCCAGGATGTCAGACCCGATGTCATGACATCCTCCTATACACAGAACATTCAGTGTGAATGTCTGGTGTTTTGTGATTGCACAATTAATGGCAATCTATGTATGATTGAAGATCTGATTTGCAGGCGCATTCAATCATGGATTACAACCTGATTTACTTATTTTCCAAAGAGATCTAACCAGATGTCATAAGAAGATTTGATTGGAAAATAGATTTAGGATTTTCAAGATGTCCAAGCCCAACTGAAAGCTTTTATAAAAAGGGACTTAGAAAACCTGTTTTAAACACAACCAATACTGAGCGAAATATAGAGAGAGAGCTAGGGTTTGTGTCTGTTTAGTCGTGAGACTTGTAAGCCATTCAAGTCATCTTTTGATGATTGAATTGGACTGATTTATGGTTGTAATTTGTCACTCTAAAGCTGTTAAGCAAGAGTGTGTGTCTACTTGATCAAAGCTGTGAAGCAAGATCAAGAGTATGTCTTCTTGATTGAAACTGTGAAGTAAAATCAAGAGTGTGTTATTGAAAAGTGTTTTCTTTTCTCAAGGGATTGTTGTTTAAGATCACAAGTGTGATTGTAGGGAAATGAGTGGGTTCTCATATCTAAGAGTGCTTAGGTAGAAATTGCACGGGTAGAGATTAGGTGAGAAAGACTGTAACTTGTTGAAGTGTACGGAGAGTCTTTGAACTGATTCTATTTTAGTGAATTTCCTTCTTGGCTTGGTAGCCCCCAGATGTAGGTGAGTTGGACCGAACTGGGTTAACAATTGTTTGTGTATCTTGCATTACTATTCTCTATCTTTATTCTGTTTGCATTACTCAAATATTAGTGTCGTGACATTACCTTCGACATCTCATATCTGATACCAGAATTTCAATATATATATATATATATATATATATATATATATATATATATATATATATATATATATATATATATATATATATATATATATATATATATATATGAGTCAGGATCAAATGACACAAAAGTATCAAACTTAATAACATGACACATCTGAAAACTCTTTAATGCATAGTCGTATAACAAAATTCACCGTTGGATTGAAAACTATTATCACATAGATTATATATATAAAATTTAATATCAATCAAAAATCATTTGACATGTCAATGAGATACATAAAAACAAACGTCTTACAAAATTTCATGAAAATCGTTATTTTTTATCATTATCTTTTATATATCAAATAATTTTTTATTGATGTGAAAATCTATATGCGTGATTTATATGATAATAGCTTTAAATTTAACGATAAATTTTTTTATATGAACATGATAAAAAATTATCAGAAGTGTAGTTTGACATATATATATATATATATATATATATATATATATATATATATATATATATATATATATATATATATATATATAATATATTATTTAAAAATTGCATATAACAAGATTTAAAAATGAAAACAAAGTATCAAATGTGATTTAAACAACGAAGTGAAACTAAAATGAATTAAATGTAGGTTATTAATTGTCTGACATGGATAGTAAGACAATAAATATGAGTATACGACAGCTATGAAACTCTTCACCAGATTAGGGTTCAAATTCCAAGTTTTGTTAATGAGGAGTAAATTTCAGTCCTATTTCTACGCTGCGGTGGAAGATTGAATTATAGGAAACGGTGCAGTTTTAAAGACTTTTAATTTACCGATCATAAATTGTTTTTGGCCTTTTGTAAATGAAATGAGAAAAGAAGGAGTGCTTCTCCTTTGCTATACAATACAAATCAAAATTCAATGGTCATGACAGAGATTAAAGGAACTCCTTTTTTTCTCTCACTATTATATTTTTATTTATTATTCCATTCACTATAATTAATAAAAATAATATTAATTATATTATTAAAATTAATATATCTAATATTTTTTAATCACACATAGCTTAAACAAGATGAAGGGAGTGGTTTTAAGCAAAAATATAAACATAATTAATTATTAAGTCCATTAACTTAATTTAATGTTCTGCTTTAGTCCATTAACTAAAAAATGCTACAAGTTAGTGTAAGAATAAAATTTGGTTTTGTATGTAACATTTAGTTTTGATGATCACAATGCATTATTTTTTAGAGAACAATTTTATACACTAATGTTTTTTATCTAGTGTGTAGCTTTTCTAACAAGTTCTGACTCTAAAGCATTGACGTGTGACGTCATCAGATTGTGGAATCAACACACCCTGACTCTGAAGAGGTAAACGTGCTTTACAAGATGCTGTCAAGTTCTAGAAAGCCATTAAACAACAGTTTTGATGAACGTTTGTACTAAAACTTCTGACCGTGACTCTGATTGAAGAGCCTCTGAAGGATTGTCAGCCTTCGAGATTTCGCGCTCAAGTTCTCAATATTATGAAGAACAAGACATGAAGACTCTGAAGACCAGGTTCCGAGAAACTGTGTCAAGACTCTAAACACTGAAATTATGAAGATTTTGTCGACTAGTCTCTTGATCCTTCTAAGCATGCTTCAACATTATTTTAAGATAAGATCAAAATGTTTTGCATCAAAAAAATAGTACACGATACAAGATCACCCTTCCCTTAACGACACTGATTTTCTGGGCTAAAGACAATACTTTTGTACCATTTTGCCTCCTATATACAAGACACAAAGAGACAACTACAATTTGCAATTTCAATTCTATCCTCCAATGGATCTTTTAACTGCCTATATAAAGAAGCCTTGGAAGAATGGAAGAGGTGACTCATGCTTGCTAACGCTCACGCTATTAAACATACATACGCTCTTTGCTATAGTGTATATTATTTGTAAATATACAAGAGTTGTTGCTCGTTATTGTGTGAAGATATTCATTGTATTTAACTTGTGTTAATCTGCTTTCTTAGAAGCAATACTTGTAAACACACACCTGTAAATCTTAAAGTTATTTGAGTGGTTTTCTTGAGTCACTAGGTTTTAGCCAAATAGACTCAAGAAGACAAAGATTGTTTGTCTTTGTGGTGTCTATAATCATTTTCAGTTATAGTGGATTAAATCCTTGTCGAGAAGGAAAAATCACATTGGTATGGTGGACTAGAGGTAACTTCGTTAACAATGAACCATTATAAAAATAACTTTGTTATTTTTCTTGTTCATCTAGTTGTTTGATTGAGTTGGTTTTGAATTTTTTTTGTCTTAGAAACTCTATTTAACTCGCCTTCCCCCCCTTTCTTGTGTTTCTTGCCACCTTCAATTGACATCAGAGCTCCGGTTCTGGTCTTGATAAGACATCAATCACTTAACAATGTCAAATAAAGATCCAGTGTGAAACACAATAACTACTCTTCCACCACCAGTTGCTCAAACAAATGATAGAGATCATTACAATGCTAAACCTCTTGTTTTTCATGGAGACAAATTTGACTATTGGAAGGATAGAATATAAAGCTTCTTTCTAAGTCACAATGTTGATCTATAAGATATGGTAGTTGATGCCTATGAACACCTAATAAATGCAAGTGGCAACAAATTTTAAAGAAAAGTGATGACAGATCAACAAAATAAAGACTATAAGAATCATCACAAAGCAAGAACCATCTTGCTAAATGCTATTTCATACACTAAGTATGAGAAAATCACCAATAGAGATACTGTTAAATCTATATTTGATTCTTCGAGGATGACACATGAAGGGAATGCACAAGTCAAAGAAACCAAGGCTCTTTCCTTGATTCAAAAATATGAAGCATTCAAGATGGAGGATGAGGAAAATGTTGAGAACATGTTCTTAAGGTTCGAGAATCTTGTTTTAGGACTTAAGGTTCTAGACAAAGGGTATTCTTTGCTGATTATGTTAAAAAGATCATCAAGAGTCTACCTAAGCATTGGAGATCTATGGTAACTGCTCTGAAGTTATCAAAGGATCTTAACAATATTTCTCTTGAAGAACTGTTTAGTTATTTAAGAAGTAACGAGATTAAGCTTGAGGAAGATGAGCTCAAGAGAAAGAGAAAATTTATTTCTCTGAAGTCTTCAGGTAGATATGAGAAGACAAAATCTCTTCAAGCAGAAATTGATGAAGAGTCTAAAGAGGAATCAGAAGAAGAAGATGAATTGTCTCTTCTGTCCAGACGCGTTAATCAACTTTGGAAGAAAAGACCAGGAAAATTCAGAGGACAAAGAAGGACAAGTAGTCATTCTGAGTCCACTTCTGGATCCAAGAAGGTTGGAGATGGCAAAAAACTCACATGCTTTTAGTGCAAGGAGCTTAACCACTTCAAGAATGAATGTCTCAAGGTAAAGAAAGAAAGACCTAAGAAGAACTTCAGAGGAAAGAAGAAGGGTCTGATGGCTACATGGAATGATTTAGAGTCTTCAGAAGATGATTCTGAAGAAGAGCAGGATAACGAGGCGATAATGGCTTACATAGAAGCTTCTGCATAAACGATTAAACCAGAATGAAAATATAAGTCAGATTCTGAAGAGGTATTTTCTGAACTTTCTCGTTCTGAGCTTGAATCTAGTTTATCAAAAGTTCTGGAAAAATATCAGAATCTTTTGGACAAATACAAGGATTTGAAGAAGATTCATGTATCTGAATCAGAAGCTTACTTTAAGCTTCAAAAAGATTTTTCAATTTTGAGTGAAGAAAATCTCATTTTGAAAACAACAACTTTGTGCCTCAATGCAAGAGTCTCAAACCTGAAAAGAAAATTCTTTCTAAATCCTTTACAGGCTCTGGTGATATCATAAATAAATATGATAGATCTTTCCATAAATTTCTTTCAAAAAGCCTGAGTAGAAGCTTAGTGGATTCCATGATTTATGGCGTTAGAAGAAACAGAACAAGGGGTATTGGCTATGATTCTGATGACGAATCTGATTCTGAAAAAGATGATAAGCCCAATAGTCTTCAATTCCACTTTGTCCCTTATGGGAAACAAAATAGAGTTATGCCTAAAGGTAGAATTGATTCTAAACCTAAGGCTAAATCAAAACCTTATTCCCGTTTCAATTATGCATAGTATATTTATTCTGCACAAAAACCCATGTTTGTTAAGAACTCTGGGAAGACTAACCCCAAAGGGCCCAGAAAGATGTGGGTACCTAAGGACAAAATAATATATGTTATAGATATCCTTAGCAGCAGAGTTAAGATACCAGTCATGGTACCTAGACTCTGGATGCTCGTGGCACATGATGGGAAGAAGGCATATATTCCAAATCCTGGAACTTAAGCCTGGAGGTGTCGTCGGTTTTAGAGGTGATCAGAAAGGGAAAATGATTGGATCCAGAATAATATGTAACGACAAACTTCCTTCAATTACTAATGTTCTTTTAGTTGAAGGATTAATGCATAATATGTTGTCCATAAGTCAATTAAGTGACAATGGTTATGAAATTATTTTCAATCAAAAGTCCGGTAATGCTATCAGTCAAAAGGATGACTCAGTTCTTTTCAATGGAAAGAGGAAGAACAACATTTATAAGATAAGACTTTCTAATTTGAAGAATCAAAATGTAAAATGTCTTATATCTGTAAATGAAGAGAAATGAACATGACATAAACGATTAGGCCGTGTTAGCATGAGGAGGATTTCTCAGCTAAATAAGCTTAATTTAGTCAAAGGCTTTCCAAATCTGAAGTTTGCTTCAGATACTCTTTGTGAAGCATGTCAGAAAGGCAAGTTTTCTAAAATTTCTTTCAAGGCTAAAAATGTTGTTTCAACCTCCAGACCATTGGAGCTTCTTCACATTGGCTTGTTTAGTCCAGTGAAAATTGCCTCTGTCAATGATAAGAAGTATGGGCTAGTCATTGTTGATGACTACAACTGATGGACATGGGTAAAGTTTCTCAAACACAATGATGAGTTACATTCTGTGTTTTCTGTAACACCCCGAATATTGTTAGATTAATTTAAATATTATTTAATATAATTATTTGAAGGTGAAATGAATTATTAAATAATATTCGAGAATTATTATTATTATTATAGATGTCATTTATTTTAATAATAATTAAATAAATGGAATATGAAGAGTGGAAGGGTAAAAGTGGAATTGGATAAAAGAGGCCAAGGTGAGAACTCAGAGTTTTTTTTCACGTATTTTGCCTCAGAGTCAGAGAAAGGGAGAAGCGCTGAAGAGAAAGAGAAGGAAGAGGAAAAGGCCAAAGATTGCTCGGAACTTCCTTCAATCCAAAGAGGTAAGGGGTCTGAACCTTATTAAATAATAATATGTTGAAAATGGTGAAATATTGAATGAACGAAATTGGGATTTAATCGAAGAAACTCGTAGAAATTATATGCAATGATGTTAGGATTTGTGAAATCGAATAGGGGACTATTTGTATTAGGTGATATGAGTGATTTTGTGTGAAATTTGGACTGTGGAAGGATAAATTGGATAGATCTCGTAGCAGAGAAAGCCATTGCAGATCTGGAAATCTGGTTTCTGGTCATACGCGTATGGCACTAGGCAATACGCGTATGAGATGGCTGGTACGCGTATGGCACTAGGCAATACGCGTATGGATGATGAAGATGATGTTTTGAACATGTTTTGGTCTCTGTTGGTACGCGTATGGGAAGGTGATACGCGTAGCATACGCGTATGGGCATGGACAATACGCGTATGGATTTGGGCAGGCGTGGGCAATACGCGTATGGGCATAGGCAATACGCGTATGGGCAGACTTGTGGTTTTCCTGGGCTGTTGTCGTGCAGTTGTTGGTTGTTTAGGCTGAACGAGGTAACTTAGCTAATGCATGATATACGAGGGATCATTTCCCATTGTTTTGGGTAGTATAGATATTAGTAGAATGTGCTAATACTGTGGTTGATTATGTGGCATGATGTGATATGCTTTTGCGATAAAATGTATTAATGATGATGATAACATGACTATATGATGATATTGTTGCTATGTTGATTATGATGCATGCTTGGTGTGCATGCATTTATGAAAGGCCGATGCCTAGTGATGAACGGACTGAGTTCCAATGATGTTGTTGACTCCGGGCTTGTTGAGAGGCTTGGTTCCTTGCGGGGAACTCGGATTCTATGGTGATGAATCTGGGAGTAGTGATCCTGTAGTTGGTCACAAAAATGGGTATACCGAGTCGTGTTGAGTCATGCATGGGTGTGTGCATTGCATTTGATATGTTGTTTTGTTAATGTTCATGAGTATGTTGATTATGATGAGCTGTTGTTTTGTTGATATGTTGTTTTGTTTTGTTTATGATGAGCTGTTGTTTTGTTGATTATGATGAGCTGTTGTTTTGTTGATATGTTCATGAGTATGTTGTTTTGTTGATATGTTGTTTTGTTTTGTTTATGTTTATATTTCTGTCGTTATATTATTATTTAATAATGTAATTCTCACCCCTTCTGCATGTGTTTATGTTCATCTATGATGGGCAATGTGCAGATAAAGAGGAGTAGCTATTGTTGAGGTTTGAAGAATAAGTGTAGAGTTATTCTACAGAGTCGAGTCAAATGCTCTGGTCATGTGACACCGGGGTTATGGGATTCGATAGATAATTGAGTATTATTTACGTTGTTTATGATGACTAATATGTTGAGATGTTTTGTTGAGATACTGTTGACGCATTATTATGAATTGTCATATGATGAATGATGATATTTGTGTTGTTATCCGCTGCGAAATTTTAATAAAATAAATATATGTTTTATATTGTGATGCGATAATTGTTATGTTGTAAGAAATGTAAACTCTTCTACATGTTGTACTCTGATAATCTATTTAGATATGTATTTTGGGTAGAAAGGTGTTACATTAGTGGTATCAGAGCATTGTCAGTCCAGTCGAGTCATAATGTGATGTTTTCCCTGTTGGTCGATTAGTGTAAATGACACTGTCGATATTTAACGGTGGTGGTTGTGTTGTGCAGAGTATGGCTGGAGAAAATGACCGTGCGATTGCTGAGGCTTTGGCTGCTATGGCGCAGGCTATGCAGGCGCAGCAGAATCCGCCGGTCGACGAGTTTAAGAATTTGGGAAGGTTTCTGAAGAATAACCCTCCTACATTCAAGGGGCGCTATGATCCAGATGGTGCTCAGATTTGGCTGAAGGAAATTGAGAAGATTTTCCGGGTGATGACGTGTACTGAAGCACAGAAGGTGCAGTTTGGTACGCATATGTTATCTGAAGAGGCTGAAAACTGGTGGGATAACACTCGTCAGAGAATTGAAGTACCAGGTGCTGAGATGACTTGGGAAAGGTTCAAGACGGTCTTTCTGGAGAAATATTTTCCTGCTGATGTGCGATGTAAGAAGGAGATGGAATTTCTAGAACTGAAGCAGGGTAACATGTCTGTTGCTGATTACGCTTCGAAGTTTGAGGAGCTGGTACAGTATTGTCCTCATTATAATGGTGCTGATGCTGAGGAATCCAAGTGTGTCAAGTTTGAGAACGGGTTGCGTCCCGAGATCAAACAAGGTATTGGTTACCAGGAGATCCGTAGGTTTCCTACACTGGTTAACAAGTGCAGGATATTTGATGAAGATAGCAAGGCTAGGACTGCTCACTACAAGAGTCTTAGTGAGAAGAAGAATAAGGATCGTGGTAGTCCTTATGCATCTCCGAATGGTAAAGGTAAGCAGAAAGTGGTAGATGCGAAGAAGCCAAGTGGGGGAGGATCTCCCATAGCTGGTAAATGTTTCAAGTGTGGCGAGCCAGGCCACCGTGCTGATAGCTGTACCAAGAAAGTGCTGAGATGTTTCCGATGCGGTCAGGCTGGTCATAGAGTTACTGAATGTAAGGATGCTGGTCCGACATGTTTTAATTGTGGCGAGAAAGGCCATATCAGTTCGCAGTGCTCGAAACCGAAGAAGGCGGCTACTGCAGCTCATACTACTGGTAGGGTGTTTGCTCTGAGTGGGACTGAAGCTCCTAAAGAAGATAATCTGATTAAAGGTACTTGCTTGATTAATAATGTTGAATTGCTTGCTATTGTTGACACTGGTGCTACTCATTCGTTTATTTCGTATGAGTGTGCGACCAGGATTGGTGTGATTATGTCGTCCCTAGGCGGAAGTATGGTGATAGATACTCCTGCTAATGGTTCTGTGAAGACTTCTGTTGTCTGTCGAGGTTGTCATTTGACGATCTTTGAGAGAGAGTTCATGGTTGATTTGGTGTGCTTACCCTTGCACCAAATTGATGTTATTCTGGGAATGAATTGGCTAGAATTCTATGGCGTGTTTATCAACTGCTATAGGAAGACGGTGCGGTTTTCTGAAGTTGGTGAGAATGATGAGGCAAGATTTCTATCTGCTAGGCAGGTGGGGGAATTTGTGAAAGATGAAGCTCAGATATTCGCTTTATTTGCGTCTCTGCAAGCGGATAAGAAAGTGGTAAGTGTAGATTTGCCTGTTGTCTGTGAATTTCAGGATGTGTTTCCGGAGGATGTAAGTGATTTACCTCCAGAGCGTGAAGTCGAATTTGCCATTGACTTAGTACCAGGTACGAGTCCAGTGTCGAGGTCTCCTTGTAGAATGTCGGCAACTGAATTAGTTGAGTTGAAGAAGCAACTTGAAGAATTGCTTGAGAAGAAGTTTGTGTGTCCAAGTGTTTCTCCTTGGGGTGCACCAGTATTGTTAGTGAAGAAGAAAGAAGGTACGATGAGGTTGTGTGTCGATTATAGACAGTTGAATAAGGTGACTATCAAGAATCGGTATCCATTGCCGAGGATTGATGATTTGATGGACCAGTTGGTTGGAGCTCATGTTTTCAGTAAGATTGATTTGCGGTCGGGTTATCATCAGATCCGAGTGAAGTCAGATGATATTGCGAAGACTGCTTTCCGTACGAGGTATGGTCATTATGAATACACTGTGATGCCGTTCGGTGTGTCTAATGCTCCAGGTGTGTTTATGGAATATATGAATCGTATATTTCATCCGTACCTTGATAATTTTGTTGTGGTGTTCATAGACGATATATTGATATATTCCAAGACGGAAGAAGAGCATGCAGGACATCTGAGAATTGTTTTGCAGGTGTTAAGAGAAAAGAAGTTATATGCAAAGTTATCTAAATGTGAGTTCTGGTTGAAGGAAGTGAGTTTCCTTGGCCATGTGATTTCGAGTGGTGGGATTTCTGTTGATCCTGCTAAAGTTGTTGCTGTATTACAGTGGGAGACTCCGAAGTCTGCTACTGAGATACGTAGTTTTCTGGGTTTAGCTGGTTATTATCGCAGATTTATTGAGGGCTTCTCTAAGTTGGCATTGCCGTTGACGCAGTTGACTAAGAAGGGTCAAGTATATGTGTGGGATGCAGCTTGTGAAGCGAGTTTTGTGGAGTTGAAGAGGCGGTTGACCAGTGCTCCAGTGTTGATCTTGCCTAATCCTGGTGAGTCCTTCGTTGTTTATTGTGATGCTTCCTTGATGGGTCTTGGTGGTGTTTTGATGCAGAATGGTAAAGTTGTAGCTTATGCTTCTAGACAGTTGAAAGTTCATGAGAGGAATTATCCTACGCATGATCTAGAACTTGCAGCTGTTATTTGTGTTGAAAATGTGGAGGCATTATCTGTATGGTTCCAGATTCGAAGTGTTCAGTGATCACAAGAGTCTGAAGTATCTGTTTGATCAGAAAGAGTTAAATATGAGGCAGAGAAGGTGGTTAGAATTACTGAAGGATTTTGACTTTGAATAGAGTTATCATGATAAGAGGAGAAAGGCACTTGAGTTCCAAGAGGGAGATCATGTGTTCTTGAGAGTTACTCCGACGACAGGTGTGGGTAGGGCTTTAAAGTCTAAAAAGCTTACTCCGAGGTTTGTGGGTCCGTATCAGATTTTGAAGAGGGTTGGGGAAGTGGCGTATCGGATAGCGCTACCGCCGTCGCTTTCTAACCTGCATGATGTGTTTCATGTATCTCAGTTGAGAAAATATATTGCGGATCCTTCGCATGTTGTTCAGTTGGATGATATCCAGGTGAGGGATAATTTGACCGTTGAGGTGTTGCCAATTCGGATAGATGACCGAGAAGAGAAGACCCTGAGAGGTAAGAAGATTGCTCTAGTGAAAGTTGTTTGGGGAGGTCCAGCTGGTGAGAGCTTGACTTGGGAGCGTGAAGATCAGATGAAGGAGTCGTATCCGGCTCTATTTGCTTGAGGTATGTTTTCGAGGACGAAAACTTCTAAAGTGGGGGAGAGTTGTAACACCCCGAATATTGTTAGATTAATTTAAATATTATTTAATATAATTATTTGAAGGTGAAATGAATTATTAAATAATATTCGAGAATTATTATTATTATTATAGATGTCATTTATTTTAATAATAATTAAATAAATGGAATATGAAGAGTGGAAGGGTAAAAGTGGAATTGGATAAAAGAGGCCAAGGTGAGAACTCAGAGTTTTTTTTCACGTATTTTGCCTCAGAGTCAGAGAAAGGGAGAAGCGCTGAAGAGAAAGAGAAGGAAGAGGAAAAGGCCAAAGATTGCTCGGAACTTCCTTCAATCCAAAGAGGTAAGGGGTCTGAACCTTATTAAATAATAATATGTTGAAAATGGTGAAATATTGAATGAACGAAATTGGGATTTAATCGAAGAAACTCGTAGAAATTATATGCAATGATGTTAGGATTTGTGAAATCGAATAGGGGACTATTTGTATTAGGTGATATGAGTGATTTTGTGTGAAATTTGGACTGTGGAAGGATAAATTGGATAGATCTCGTAGCAGAGAAAGCCATTGCAGATCTGGAAATCTGGTTTCTGGTCATACGCGTATGGCACTAGGCAATACGCGTATGAGATGGCTGGTACGCGTATGGCACTAGGCAATACGCGTATGGATGATGAAGATGATGTTTTGAACATGTTTTGGTCTCTGTTGGTACGCGTATGGGAAGGTGATACGCGTAGCATACGCGTATGGGCATGGACAATACGCGTATGGATTTGGGCAGGCGTGGGCAATACGCGTATGGGCATAGGCAATACGCGTATGGGCAGACTTGTGGTTTTCCTGGGCTGTTGTCGTGCAGTTGTTGGTTGTTTAGGCTGAACGAGGTAACTTAGCTAATGCATGATATACGAGGGATCATTTCCCATTGTTTTGGGTAGTATAGATATTAGTAGAATGTGCTAATACTGTGGTTGATTATGTGGCATGATGTGATATGCTTTTGCGATAAAATGTATTAATGATGATGATAACATGACTATATGATGATATTGTTGCTATGTTGATTATGATGCATGCTTGGTGTGCATGCATTTATGAAAGGCCGATGCCTAGTGATGAACGGACTGAGTTCCAATGATGTTGTTGACTCCGGGCTTGTTGAGAGGCTTGGTTCCTTGCGGGGAACTCGGATTCTATGGTGATGAATCTGGGAGTAGTGATCCTGTAGTTGGTCACAAAAATGGGTATACCGAGTCGTGTTGAGTCATGCATGGGTGTGTGCATTGCATTTGATATGTTGTTTTGTTAATGTTCATGAGTATGTTGATTATGATGAGCTGTTGTTTTGTTGATATGTTGTTTTGTTTTGTTTATGATGAGCTGTTGTTTTGTTGATTATGATGAGCTGTTGTTTTGTTGATATGTTCATGAGTATGTTGTTTTGTTGATATGTTGTTTTGTTTTGTTTATGTTTATATTTCTGTCGTTATATTATTATTTAATAATGTAATTCTCACCCCTTCTGCATGTGTTTATGTTCATCTATGATGGGCAATGTGCAGATAAAGAGGAGTAGCTATTGTTGAGGTTTGAAGAATAAGTGTAGAGTTATTCTACAGAGTCGAGTCAAATGCTCTGGTCATGTGACACCGGGGTTATGGGATTCGATAGATAATTGAGTATTATTTACGTTGTTTATGATGACTAATATGTTGAGATGTTTTGTTGAGATACTGTTGACGCATTATTATGAATTGTCATATGATGAATGATGATATTTGTGTTGTTATCCGCTGCGAAATTTTAATAAAATAAATATATGTTTTATATTGTGATGCGATAATTGTTATGTTGTAAGAAATGTAAACTCTTCTACATGTTGTACTCTGATAATCTATTTAGATATGTATTTTGGGTAGAAGGGTGTTACATTTTCTACCTTCTGCTCTCAAGTGCAAAATAAGAAGGATCTCAGAATTGTAAAAGTTAGAAGTGACCACAGTGAATAATTTGAAAACAAAGATTTTGAAAAACTATTTGATGATAATGGAATTTCCTATGTTTTCTCATGACCTAGAACACCATAACAAAATGGAGTTATAGAGAGGAAGAATAGGACTCTGCAAGAGACGTCTATAACCATTAATCAACGAGACTAATGTGGCTAAGAACTTTTGGATAGAGGCAGTCAACAAAACATGTTATATTCAGAACATGATCTCTCTAAGACCTATTATGGGTAAGACTCCTTATGAATTGTGGAAGAATCTGAAGCCCAACATTTCATATTTTAATCCTTTTGGATGTTCTCGTTTTATGCTGAATACTGGGGATAATATGAACAAGTTTGATCCTAAGGCATATAAGTTCATCATGTTAAGATACTTGGAACGCTCAAAAGGCTATAGAGTATACAACACTGAAACACAGATTGTTGAGGAATCAATACATGTCAGATTTGATGATAAGCTTGACTCTGAAAAGTCATAGCTAGTTGAGAAATTTGCAAATATAGAGATCAATTATTTAGGTTCTAAAGGAAAGACTCCAGAAGCCAAAGAAGTTGAAGGAAAAGACCATGAAGCTCCTTAACCAGAAGCTGGTTAAGTTCATACTCCTCTAAGAAGGCACAAACAGAGATCTTCACATTCTGAAGAATTGATTCTGGGAGATGAATTTGAACCTGTCAGAACCAGATTCTCTTTCAAACTTCTGAAGGGACTCTTCTGGGTTTGGTGTCTTTGATAGAGCCTACATCAATTGATGAAGTGCTTTTGGACATATAATGGATTCTGGATATACAATAGGGTCTCAATAAATTCTCTAGAAATGATGTGCGGGATCTGGTTCCAATACCCAAATGAACTCACATTATTAGAACAAAGTGGGTCTTCAAAAACAAGCTAAGCGAACAAGGAGAGGTAGTAAGAAACAAAGCTCGAATAGTAGCATAAGGTTATAGTCAGAAAGAGGGGATTGACTATACAAAAACCTTTGCACCAGTTTCCAGGTTAGAGTCTTTTCATCTCTTAATTTCCTTTGTTGTTAATCATAACATCATCTTATATCAGATGGATGTTAAAAGTGCATTTCTGAATGTTACATTACTGAAGAAATGTATGTACACAAACCCTCTGGTTTTGAAAATCCTAAAAATCCAGATTTTTTTTCAAGCTTAAGAATTCATTGTATGGTCTTAAACAAGCTCATAGAGCATGGTATGAAAGACTAAGCAATTTTCTTTTAGAAAATGATTTCACCAGAGGGAAGGTTGACACAACTCTTTTTTGTAAGTCATTTAAAAATTATATTCTTGTTGTTCAAATTTACGTTGATGATATCATGTTTGGTTCTGCTAATGCTACTATGTGCAGAGAATTTGCTAAGTCAATGCATGAAGAGTTTGAGATAAGTTTCATGGGAGAACTTAAGTTCTTTATGGGGATTTAGATCAATCAAAGTCCAGAAGGAACATACATCTATAAGAGAAAGTACACCAAAGAACTTCTAAAGAAGTTTGACATGTTAGAATTCAAGATGTCAAAGACTCTTATGCATGCTACATGTATCCTTGAGAAGCATGAGGTAAGTGCTAAGGTAGAACAGAAGGTATTAAGAGGTATGATTAGTTCTCTTTTGTACTTGACCGCTTTTAGACCTGACATTTTGTTTAGTGTCTGTTTGTATGCTCGCTTCCAATCAGATCCTAGGGAGTCCAACTTAACAACTATTAAGAGGATCTTCAGGCATCTGAAAGGTACGATTAACACTGGCTTGTGTTATAGAAGATCTAAAGACTACAAGCTAATGGGTTATTGTGATGCTGATTATGCTGGACATAGACTTGAGAGAAAAAACACTTCTGGCAACTATCATTTTCTAGGAGATAATGTGATCTCATGGTCCAATAAAAAGCAATCAACAATAGCACTTTCAACTGTTGAAGCTGAATACATTGTAACCTCTGGATGCAACACTTAAATGTGCTGGATGAAGGCCAACTAGAATATTTTCAGATATATGAGAGTAACATTCCTATACTCTATGATAATACTTTTGCTATTTGTTTATCTAAGAATCCTATTTTTCATTCTAGAGCAAAACATATTGAGATAAAACATCACTTTATACGTGACTATGTTCAGAAGGGAATTTAAACCTAAAATTTACGAATACAGACGATCAATGGGATGATATCTTTATAAAGCCCCTTGCTAAATATAGGTTCATTTTCATTCTGAAAATTTTGAAAATGGACTTATGTCCAGAATGAACAAGATGTTTTTCGCAGAATGTTAATCTCTTAGAATTGAAAAATAAGACTCTGAGTTTTGTTGGTTGTTCTGAACGCATGAGTCTTCTGAAGTGAGAAGGTTTCATAATTTCATATGTATCCAGTTAGAACTTGTTTGGTTAAACAAATATGCTTTTTAGATACTGAACAGGTTCACATTAAATAGTTATCAATCAGTCTCGATTAGTGGAACAGTTTTAAGACAATTGTCTTAGAAAACTCAACCGTTTCTGATATGATGATGTGACATGTTGAGTAAATAAATATGGGATTAGGTAAAATCTTCATGCTTGAACCCTTTTTAAGAATTTTTGCTTTTCTCGAGACTTTTGCATGATTGCAAAAATCTCTATTTTAACCCACTTCACTCACTTCACTCACTTCACAAACTTTCGCTATTATCATAGCCTACACTTTCTCTCCTTGAGCTTAACAATTTTCATCAAACCCTAAAACCCTTTTCTTCATCAACAATGGCAACTTCACAATAATCTGCTCATCAAACTCAAGAACAACAATAAATTCATCAACAAAGTGTTGCTACAACTCAACGGACTGACCGAGGTTCTTCTTCATCACAACCACAACCTCAAATCTCTCATCTACTTCAGATAGCTTCATCAAGATCTTCTTCAGGTCAATTTGTTCAAACTGGAGATGTATATGATTTTCCTGAAATCACTTTGAGTATTCCTGCAGAAAAACTGGAAGTACTTGGTGAACTCTTGGTTGAGTTTGAAAATATTATGAATAGTGGAATTGACCTTCTTCTTCCTGTTGTTAAATTTTAAGGTTGGGAAAGTTTCTTCAACCTTCTTAAAGGCCCCGTTTTATTCAACCCGGTGAGAGAAATCTGGATACATGCTAAATATTCTCCTTTCCAAGTTACTTCCTTTATTTTTGGAAAGAAGATTGTCATTTCGGAAAAGATCATTTCCAAACTCATTGGTCATGATGGGTCTGGAATAAGGTGTGAACAAATGGTTGAAAAGGAATCAAATTTAACTTAGATGTCTAAAGTGATTTTCGCCACTGGAAAACACTCTAGTAAGATCAAGAATATTCTTCCTCATTTGAAGGTTTGGGCTAGAATCCTTCTTGGATGCATTCATCCCAAACCATCAACTAACTCCCCTGACTACATCAATGGTGATAAATAATATATCCTTTACTATATTGAATCTGAAAAGAAGGTGAATCTTCCTGCACTTCTGTTTCAACATCTAATGGATATTTTACGGGACACCAGATATGGTAGCAAAAGCACAAAGAGCTACCTCCTTATGGGTAGGCTGATCTCATACATTCTGATGGAGATCCAACTGATTGACTTTCTAACAGATGATCAGTTCTCCAAAGGCATGCAACCTATGGCTGTTAGGATGCTGAATGCCAAGGTTATGAAGAATATGGGGATTATTATTGAAGTGATAAGTCCTCCTGCTGAATTGCCCAAACATATCATCCTCAACTGAAGGATTCCTTTGAATGATTTCCCTATCTTCTCAAAGCCCCATCCACTGAAAGAGGTGGTAGAATTTTTTTAGAAGTTTCATGTTGATGCTCTTCTGGAAGCTTATGAAGTTATTTCTCAAAAGAAGAGGAAGACTGTTAAGAAGTATTTTGATCAAGGATGGCCAAGAAGTTTAAGGCTTCTAGGGAGCATCAGGATACTTCTGCTGAAGAACCCAGAGCCTCTGAAGCTACTTCTGCTGGAACTTCTTCTGGAATGAAGACTCATTCTGAAGCTCACCGTCCTACTATTGTTTACAGTTCATCCATTTCATCAACCACACCCCTTCATCTATCTCCTTCCCACATGCCTCATCACAAGGTTTTTACCTTCCTTCAATCACTCTTCCTTACAATGTTTCTTATGATCTGGAACCAATTTCTTCTAAACCAATTCATACTTCTGCTCCCCAAACCTCAAATACAAATATCACTATTCCACCACCCTCACCATTTATTTATGAAATTCTAACTTACACTATCTCACCAACTCCTCAACCACTATTACCACCTTTTCTTGTATCCCTTTCTCATTCAACTGGAAAACCCTTAACAACTAATCCCCACTCACTCTGACATCCCTATTGCAGAATCAGACGTTGATTCTAATACTGAGTCAGAAGTTGAACTCATAGCTCTTCCAAATAGAACCCCTCAACCCTACTCTGACCAAATAACCTCTCAAACCAACATTGACCCTACACCCTTGAATGAATTGTTTACTCATTTTGAAGGTGAGGCTGATGGCAGACTCAATGCTCTCACTAAGGCTTACACTTCTAACATCGACCTCTCTGAAGTGTATGCTCTGACTAACAACTTCATAAGTTAGATCGAATTTAGATCTAAAGAGTTGGATATTGCTTTCCTGAAGGAAGCTAAAAGGAACTTTCATGCCATATTCTTTGGTATTGTTGAACCTTTGCTTTAGAAGGTTCCTCCGACACTTCTACTTACTGCTCTAGAAGTGACTCTACCTTATTCTCTAGACCAGAATACTATGGTTGCTTCTGAGACTACTCTTGAAGTTGGAAGTAACTCTGGACTCAAGAAGACTGTGAATTCCGAGGAATTCATTTTGAAGACTTTGGAGAATTTGGAGGCTGAGAATTCTGAATTTAAAGAGAGACCCAAGCATCAGGATGAGAAGACTTCAAAGATTGAAGAGTTGCTTTGAGAGATCTTATCATGACTACAACCCCCTCATAAACCCTAGTTTTTAAAACTTTATGTCGTCTTTGTTTTTTCCTTCATTTCTATACTGAGTTATCTCTTTTAATGAAATAAAATTATATTATTGGTTTAGTTTGTCTTTTATTTTATCTTTTTGAATGATGACAAAAGGGGAGAAAGAATAACTCTGATTTTGATATATCTAATTCCAATTCTGAAACCCAAACATGTCTTTATATGTTATGATATTGGTGATTCTGAGAACTTTGAAAAAAGTTCATCATGTTAACCAAGTGCTCCAGGTTCTAAGGAATTAACCAAGCAAGCTGAATCAAGTTCATAGGAACCAAGATTATGTTTAAGAATCAAGCTAATGTTCTGGATAGTTAACTAAGCAGTTTGCAGTTAACCAGACATATTCTTGTTTCTAAACAAAGTTCTAGTGATCAAGGTTGAACTAGGTGTATACAAACTCTAAATCATATTTATACAAGTTATGATAACAACCAGACATGAGGAATACAACCAGGTTATAAAACCAAGACTATGAAAGCTCCGACAAATCATGCTCTATGACGAGATTCATATCCAGACTTTCTGACACTCAAGCAAGGATTCTGACTGAAATACTTATGTACCAGGATTTATCCATTACTGGGAAGTTACTTCATCCATTACAACCAGGCTTCTACCTTATGGGAAGATAACAACCACACTTCAGTAATCAGACTTCTGCCTTATGGGGAGTTATTTCTTTCATGCTGATTGAAATTTTTATATGTGTTAATATTATTTTAAGTCTTAAATTCAGTGGGAGCTTGTAAATCTAACTTTGATTTTTGAAAAATAATTTTTAATAGTATAAAATTCAGGGGGAGCTTACTGATAACGCGAAAATACATTGTATATTTGCCTTGATTTACACTCAAAAATCGTACCACTTTCATTTATATTCTGATTATTCCGCAAGTGTTCGAGTTATTTTTGCAGCTATTTCAATTTCCATGCTTAAATGAGCAAAGTATAGAAAAGGAAGGAAAAGAAGAAGAAACAGAAGAGAAAACAGCAGAAAAGCAGAGAATACAAATCATGTGCATGTGACGACCGTCACAAAGCCTGTCACGACCGTCACGCCCTAGGTGTCACGACCGTCACAGGCCCATCACGACCGTCACAAGGCCAAAATTAGCGCATTGAATCCATCAATAGAAGTGATCCACACACCATTATTTTTCATTCCTCAGCCACTTTCCCGTGGATTTCTCACTCAACCAAGTCACCCTTCTTTCTCTCAACTTCCAAGACCAAATGGAGAATATAAAAGGATGGAAGTTGGAAACCTACGGGCGCGCTTAATTCTCCTCCCTGAAGCCAGCTTTCAAGATTTTTTCCTACGCTTTATTTTCCACATCAATTCTGTTTTACTTTTATTTTTCTCCAGCAACATTGTTTCCTTTTACCATTCAGAGTTTCCATTTTCCCTTTCCCTTTCTGCTTTTCATTTAGCCAAAGTAGTAGTTTCCTACACTGGGAAACTATTGCAATTTATTTAATTTAGTTTAAGCAATTATTTCGAAGAAGCAGAATCCTACCGACCTGTGGAGGACTGCTCAAGTACTTCAAGATTCGACGTATTCTATTAATCCAATTTCCAGGTTTTTATTCAATTATTATCGCCATCGCTTTATTATTATTATTATTATTATTATTATTATTATTATTATAATCATGTTTTCTTTATTATTAATCTGTTTATGCTCGTTTTTGTTTGCGTTATTTAACATGTCTGGCTAAACTACCGGTATCGGTATGTAAACAATTTAATTAGACGTGATTTAATAATAATCGGTGTAAAACTTCTTTTCGGCTGTGGTTTTTAATTTAAATTTAATTAACTTTGTCACAAGAGTGAGAAGCTATTTAATACGATTTTTCCACGAGAGTGGGAAATTAACTAAGGTGAGAACTGACAATCGCGAGAGCGTGAGGGTCGAACTGGATAGTAAAAACTAGGCATTGATTTTAAATACAGCGAGAGCACTTTAAAAGCAATTAGAATTTATTTATTTTCAAAAAGTATTTTTAACTTCAAATGGGACAGCGAGAGCATACATTCTGACTTAAAAGTATAGTCCGAGTCAACAATCACGAGAGTGTGAGATAAAGCCTTTTAAATAAGTATTTTCTACAGAAAGATATTTGGTACTTAAAATATACACCAGTGACTTATGGAATCCCTGACGATTAATGCGTTGCATACTGATATCCCTCTGTTAATATTTCTAAAACTTAACTTACCTTAGATTTAATTTTTGTTCAACAAAACCTCTAAATATCATTCCCCTTAGTTAAACATAGTAACGTCGATAACATTAGTTTGACCATCGGTCCCTGTGGGTTCGATATCTTTTAAAACTAAAACGACTGGACTGTGCAATTGCAGTCAAGTACCCGATTGACTATATTTTATATACAGTCACGACACGTATCAAGTTTTTGGCGCCGTTGTCGGGGACCTGATTTAGTCAAATAGTGCGATTCTTTCTTTGCGCAGTATAGGCTAAGGTAAACTAATTTCCTTTCCCTTATTTCCCCGATTGCATGTCAAGTACTCGCTCACAAGGCGAAAACTTAGCACCACCAATCGCAGAATTAGAGCGCTTCTTATATTTAAGACGCCGAATATTAGAGTACCAATGAAGGTACGATATTCCCGATATCTTCTTTCCTACTACTGAACCAGTTGAAAAACCAACCATGGCTACAATAGAACCACAAAATCGTCCTCTTAAGTTCTACGCTACCCCGTCCCAACAAGAACCTCACAGCAACATTACTGCCCCTGCTATCAATTGAAACGATTTTGAGCTGAAACCCTCATTATTGTCAGCCGTCCAACAACATCAATTTGCTGGAAATCCTACGGACGACCCTAATGAACATTTGACCAAGTTTGTGTAGTACGCAGACACTATGAAGGCGAATGGTGTATCTCAAGATGAGATAAGACTATGCCTTTTTCCTTATCTCTAAGAGACAGAGCTTGGGCTTGGTTGCAATCCTTTGCATCCAACTCAGTTACTACATGGGAAGAACTGAAGAACGTTTTCTTATCCCGATATTTTCCGCTAAGCAAAACTGCTATGCTGAGAGCTCAAATCAACAGATTTCGACAAAAAGATGTAGAATCTCTCTACGACGCGTAGAAGAGATGTAAAGACATGATGAGGATATGTCCACATCATGGTCTCGAAGACTGGGTGATCATTCACACATTTAACAATGGGCTTCTGTATAACACAAGACTGACAGTAGACGCTGTCGTGGGTGGTGCACTTATGGAAAAGCCATACAACGAAGCCTATCAACTCATTGAAAACATGGCCCAAAACCATTGCCAATGGGGAGGTGAAAGAACTTTAGTAGAAAAGTCCCAAACAAAAAGTGGAATGTACGAAATCAGTAGCCTTGACCATGTCCGTGCAAAGGTAGATGCCCTTGTTCAAAAGTTAGACAACTTGACCATACCACCCGCAGTCACCGTGGCTGCCGTGACTCCAAATTATGAGTTATGTGGAACTCCTAGACACACTGCACCAGAATGTCAGATATTAGCAGGAGTCCCAACCTATCAAGTGAATTACGCACAAGGAAACCCTTATTCGAATACATACAACCCAGGTTGGAAAAACCATCCTAACTTTTCGTATAAGAATAACAACGCCCTGTATGCACCTGGCCAAGCACCCGCATTTCCACCTGGATATCAAAAGCCAACTAATAATGCTCCTAACGTGCCTAGGAAGTCCAACCTTGAACTAATGATGGAAATCTTCATAGCTACCCAAGCTCAAACAAACAAAGACTTCTTGAACCAAAACATACATACTAGTGAGAAACTTAAACAATTAGCGAGCAAAGTAGACGCCTTAGCCACCCACAACAAAATGCTTGAAACACAGATCTCACAAGTAGCTCAACAACAAGCATCTACTGCTGCTCCCGCTGGCACATTTCCTGGACAGCCGCAACCTAATCCAAAAGGACATGCAAATGCCGTTATATTGAGGAGTGGAATAGAACTAGACGGACCCGTAGATCCAAGACTCCAAAACCCTGCCATGTACCAAAAACCAGACAAAACTACAACTAAGAAGATAAGTGAACCGAAGGAGAAGGAAGAAAATACCCAAGAGGCCGAATAGAAAGAAAAACCTTATGTGCCTCCACCACCTTATAAACCACCTATTCCGTATCCTCAAAGACTCGCAAATTCTAAAATTGCATGGCAATTTAGGAAATTTGTTGAACTTCTGAAGCAACTAAACATTACAATTCCCTTTACAGAAGCCATCACACAAATGCCCTCATATGCCAAATTTCTTAAAGAGATCCTATCCAATAAGAAAAAGATAGAGGATAATGAAACAATTACACTTACTACTGAGTAGTGCAATAATCCAAAATAACATGCCTCCCAAACTAAAGGACCCAGGTAGTTTCTCCATACCCTGTGTCATTGGAAAGTTCGTCATAGATAAAGATCTATGCGACCTAGGAGCCAACATTAGTGTAATTCCCTTAACCATCTGTAAAAGGCTCAACATGGGAGAACTAAGACCAACCAGGATGTCTGTCAAACTAGCTGACCGCTCAATCAAATATCCTGTTGGTATACTAGAGAGTGTCCCAGTACGTGTAGGACAATTCTACATTCCTATAGACTTCATAATCATGGACATCAAAGAAGATGCCAGTACACCTATTATATTAGGAAGGCCAATCTTAGCTATCGCCGGAGCCATAATAGACGTGAAAAGAGCTAAGCTAACATTCGAAGTTGGAGAAGAAAAGGTTGAATTCATCTTGACACAATTCTTACAAGCGCCAGTTATAGACGATACCTGTTATCTACTTGATGTCATAGACAAGTGTGTAAGAGAGATGGAGATGCAAGAAACCACATATTATGATATAATGAAAATCCAAATCCCTCCAATCTTTGAAGATGATAATTGGCGTGAACCATACAAAAATGACAGTCTAAGCGAATGCTTAGCACTTACACCCAACCACATGCCATGCCCGAAGAAACCAGACTTAGAATTAAAACACTACCAAAGAGCCTAAGATACAAATTCCTAGACACTGAACTCAAAAGACCAGTAATAGTCAACACTGACTTAGGACAGATGGAAACTGAAAAGTTACTAGATGTCTTAAGAAGATATCCAACTGCGTTAGGCTACATCATCGCTGACCTAAAAGGAATAAGTCCTTCTATCTGTATGCGTCACATTATGCTAGAGGAAGATTGTAAAACCTCTAGAGAACACCAAAGAAGGATCAACCCAATCTTAAGTACTGTAGTCAAGGATGAAGTAAAGAAGTTATTAGATGCAGGAATCATATACCCGATCTCCGATAGTCAATGGGTTAGCCCCGTTCATGTAGTACCCAAGAAAGGGGGTGTTACAGTTGTTAAGAACGAGAAGGGCGAATCTATAGTACAAAGAGTTATGACCAGAAGTAGAATGTGCATTGATTATAGGAAACTAAACAAAGCCACTCGAAAGGATCATTTTCCTCTACCTTTCATTGATCAAATGCTTGAACGATTGGCTAAGCATTCCCACTTCTGCTATCTAGACGGTTATTCATGATTCTTTCAAATTCCTATCCATCCTGACGACCAAGAA
Source organism: Lathyrus oleraceus (assembly GCF_024323335.1). Taxonomy (NCBI): domain Eukaryota; kingdom Viridiplantae; phylum Streptophyta; class Magnoliopsida; order Fabales; family Fabaceae; genus Lathyrus; species Lathyrus oleraceus. The sequence continues at coordinate 343,852,076 of NC_066580.1, forward strand.
AAAATAACCTTCACATGCCCTTATGGTACATTTGCTTATCGACGAATGGCATTTGGACTATGCAAAGCTCCTGCAACATTCCAAAGATGCATGATGTCAATCTTCGTTGACTTTATAGACGACATTATGGAAGTCTTCAAGGACGATTTTTCTGTTTGTGGGCAGAGCTTCGAAGGATGTCTATCAAACCTTGAAATGGTACTTGAAAGATGCGTAAAGGTGAATCTCGTCTTGAACTGGGAAAAATGCCATTTCATGGTCTAATAAGGAATCGTGTTAGGACACGTAGTATCTGATAAACGAATTGAAGTAGACAAAGCTAAGATCGAAATTATAGAGAACCTTCAACCTCCGAAAACCGTATGATAAATACGAAGCTTTTTTGGACACGCCAATTTCTACCGACGCTTTATCAAGGATTTCTCGAAAATTACCAAACCACTGACTGGTTTATTAATGAAAGACGCTGACTTTATCTTTGATGAGAAATGTTTAACAGTGTTTGAGCAATTAAAAACATCTTTAATCACCGCACCTATCATGCAACCACCTGATTGGAGATTACCTTTCGAAATCATGTGTGATGCGAGTGATTATGCCGTAGGTGCAATGCTAGGACAAAGAAAGGATAAAAAAACATCATGCTATCTACTACACAAGTAGAACATTAGATCATGCTCAAATGAACTATGCCACCACTGAAAAGGAACTTTTAGCCATTGTGTTCGCTTTAGACAAATTCCGTTCCTACTTAGCAGGAGCGAAAATCATTATCTATACTGACCACGCTGCTATTAGATATTTGCTAAGTAAGAAGGATGCCAAACCAAGACTCTTAATATGGATCCTACTCTTACAAGAATTCAACTTAGAGATAAAAGATAAGAAGGGTACTAAAAATGTGGTAGCAGATCACTTATCCCGAATCGAAGGGAATAAGCCTGAACAAATTCCAATCAATGATGATTTCCCTTACGAACGACTTATAGCCTAAATGGAAAGCGACATGTCTGAACTAACCTTAAATGATACCGAAATAGAAGAATCCGTGGAAGAAATTCATACGAATACAACTCTTCCATGGTATGCTGATTTTGTCAACTACCTAGCTGTTGGAGTACTTCCACCAGATCTATCATACCAACAAAAGAAGAAATTCTTTCATGATCTAAAACAATACTACTGGGAGGAATCTCTGCTTTTCAAAAGAGGTACCAACGGTATTTTCCGTCGATGTGTTCCTGAGGATGAAATAGAAGATATAATCTCTCATTGCCATTCCGCCCCCTAAGGTGGGCACGCAAGCACTTCAAAAACTTGTGCTAAGATCTTACAATCTGACCTCTTTTGACCTACTATATGAAAAGATGTCCATAATACGGTTATAAATTGCGACCGGTGTCAACGCACTGGTAACATTTCAAGACACGATGAAATGCCACAAACAAGCATCTTAGAAGTGGAAGTCTTTGATGTGTGGGGGTTTGACTTCATGGGACCATTCCCGTCTTCTTTTGGTAATAAGCACATACTCGTAGCTGTCGATTACATTTCGAAATGGATCGAGGTTGTAGCTTCTCCGACAAATGACACACGAGTAGTGATTAAGTTGTTCAAGAACATAATCTTTCCTAGATTCGGTGTGCCAAAACTAGTCGTTAGTGACGGTGGCTCCCATTTCATATCGAATATCTTTGGAAAACTTTTTCTGAAGTATGGAGTCCGACACCGTGTTGCAACACCTTATCACCCACAAACCAGTGGGCAAGTCGAAGTTTCGAATAGAGAAATCAAACAAATTCTAGATAAGACTGTTGGAATATATAGAAAAGACTGATCATCTTAACTAAACGAAGCTCTACGGGCCTACAGGACAGCCTACAAGACCCCAATAGGGACCACCCCCTTTAAATTAGTTTATGGTAAATCATGTCATCTCCCTGTGGAATTAGAACACAAAGCTTATTGGGCATTTAAGACCCTAAATCTAAATTATACTTCCACAGGCGAGAAGCGAATTTTAGACATTCACGAATTGGAAGAACTTCGACTAGACGCCTATGAGAATGCCAAGATATACAAAGAACAAACCAAAAAATGGCACGATAAACGTATATATAGGGAAGAGTTTAATGTCGGCGATGTAGTGCTACAATTTAATTCAAGACTTAAGCTTTTTCCGGGAAAACTTAAATCTAGGTGGCCAGGCCCTTTCGAAATTACAAAAGTTTTTAAAAGCGGTGCGATAGAAATCAAAGGTAGAAATAGTGAACCGTTAATGGTAAACAGGAAGCGATTAAAACATTATCATAATATTGACAATAGAGACTATTCAAATAGTCTAAGACTTATAGAGCTGCCTGCTCAACCCCAAAACTAATATATCGCAATGTTACTGTCGAACTTACGACATTAAACAAAGTGCTTAGTGGGAGACAACCCACCATTCTTTTTAATTTGTTATCTTTGTTTTTAAGCGTTTCCCTTCTTTGACTATTACTTGTATTTCACTTCCTTTCCTTGATTCTATGCAGTAATGTACTTGTTGCTTCTCGTTACTAACTTAGAAATATTGGACACTGATTAACATGCGAATTTATAACTAGTTAGTAACTAACTTTCACCATGCAACCAGTAGACACAGTTTTCAGAGGCAGAGTTCAGAGAAGGCGCTATGATTATTTAGCTCAGAAGGATATGGCCTTATCCATATATCATGATGAACCTACCATGGATAGGTTAGGTATCCGAGATAGCATCTTGTTTATGTTTAACCAGCTAGGTTGGGAGAGTGCTGGTATTAAGAGAAGGTTTGTCACATACCGTGAGCTTACCCTAGAATTCCTTAGTTCCCTAGTTTACAACCCCGAGCATGGTTACAGACTCAACAAAGGGTTGATTTCCTTTAGGCTATTTAGTATGGAATTCACGTATAACCTTAGAGACCTTGCTGACCTCCTAGGATTTCCTAGTGGCCCATTTATTTTCACTACCCGCCAGGAGGAATTAATCGATGACATCGACCTAGCTTACTTCTGGGGTAGTTTAACTGGAGACTACCACCCTGACCCACACGAGATGCACTCCCAAATGATACACAACCTTGCTATCCGCTGCTTCCATAAAATACTAGCCCACACCCTATTTGGAAAAGAAGCGAACAACACCTAAGTGTCACGAGATGAACTTTTCATCTTACTGTGTGTCGACCAAGGTCGACATGTCAATGTTGTGACATTTATGATGAAAAGATTCGTTCACCTTGAAAAGAACAATCGCACCCCAATCATAATATACGACATAGTAACCATGATAGCCGATGCTATTGGACTTAGACACCCATTTTATAAGCATACACCTTTTGGACACGTCCGACCCATGGATATTGAATTTTGTTTCGACTGAAGAATCATAGGAAACCTTGGGCCGGATACTTTTGACTACCTAATTAATAATGAAGTTGTCCAGCTATTTACCTTACCAAACCATGAGAGAGCAAGTGTTCATAACCGAAATAACCAGCTTTATGATTTAGATGAACACCACATTGCTCCACCATCACCTCCTGAGACACTGCCTATATATGAGTGTTTAGATGACCCTATCTCTATTGATGAATCTGACCCTGAAACCCCTCCAAACTACTATAACCTAGATGAACCGGAACTTCCATCCTATGCCGAGAATCTGACCATAATCCTTACCCGTTTGGATGGTTTCCACACTGACATTACTAATGTGAAAGATAAACTAAAGATCATGCGCCTTGATGTCTTAGGCTTAATGGATGTCACCGTCGAACAGTTTGATCACTTGAACTAGGCTGTAGCTGTTATGGGACAAAACCGTGGCTGATTACATCTACCGCTGAATTCTCCTACTCACATTAAAGCAATGAGGACACTGCTATGTTTTAGTGTGGGGAGGGAGCACTTTTATGGCTATTATTTCTTTTAATGTTACATTTAAATTTAATCTTTTAATTTAATTTAAATAACATTGTTATTTCTTTTTGCTTCTACAATAAATTTAATTCACCTCCGTCAGTTTATTTTTATTATTTTTACAGCTATTAATTCCATACTTCTCTTATTTTATTTTATACTGATGCAGTACTGTGTTTCTACTATTGTTACTACTATGTTACTGCTGTTAAAATTTTATATTCTTTGGCCTTTTTAAAAAATTGTGACCGTTGCATGTGACTGTAGCGGTAAATTTATGATTATCAAGCTATGGATAAGCTTTGAAAGTTTAGGTCAAGTATAGTTAAGTCTATTTACGAGTTTGATTAAGAAAAGGAAGTTTGAAATTCAATGGCATAAGGCCAAAGTTTCTATCTTTTGCAAAGTGGTCAAAGTTTAGAAAAAAACTAGTTCAAACAAAGAAAATTTTAAAAAATGTGGGAGATATTTTGAAATTAAAGAAATGGGAAGGAGATGAAGAGACTAATCCTATCCACAAAATTAAAAGTTAAGAGTTGAAAAGATCTGACCAATGAGTAGCAATCCAATAGACAATAGTGTCAATAGAAACACAAATTCCCTTGGACATTTAGAATCAAGCAACACACAAATGCACAATTATATTATCTTGAAGAGCAAGGAATCAAATAAAGATAGCCACATCCAAGCTTTAGCCACTCCATGATCTTCTACAAATTAGCCTATGCAATAGATGAATTCCACAAGTCATAGGTTCAAAATAACAGCTTCACAATGATCATGTTGCAGATGAGCTCAAAGGGATCTTGGATGATGTATCAGATGAAGTTTCAAATTGCAAGCATTTGGTTTCACAAAAGTTGGCATTGGCCAAGTCCTTTAGCATAGGAATGTTGCCTAAATTCTAAGTCCATTTGTCTAAGATCAAGCCAACAGTCCACACAAAAGTTTTTTAGGGTTTTTGTTGTTATTATGTACACTAATGGTCAAAGACCACACAAACAAGCAAAGTTTACACAAACAAGATATATCACACAATATGGTCCAAATGGACAAAGTGAAAATTGCATTAACATAAACAATTAGAATGGTATGAATAACAGTAAATGAATAAAGACTAAAATTAAATGACATTAAAGTAAATGGCTTGAAATTAAAAGTTAGTTGTTAATGAGTTAGAAGTTAGTATTGTTTTGCTTTTGCTTTTAATTTTTAAGTCATTCTTTGGAGAACACTCAACCCACTTAAGCATGGATGCTTGAGCCAAGATATCTTCCAAAGGAAGGAAAAGAGGCCAAGTTTCCACACAATACCATGAAAGAGGGGAGACTTACAATCTCACTAACTAGAATGCTATGCCTTTTGTGTCACAAATTTAGTGCTATGTTAAGCAATCATAATTGGACTTATGTAGATGTCAGAACTACTTGAGGTCGGGCAATAGAATTTTGGTGTTAATGCATGTTAGAGACATAGTATAATGGACTATGCTCATGAAACATATCACGCACAAAAAGAATATGCAGAAGAGGTGGCCTAATCTCATCCATACTTATGTTGATTTTTCAATAAACTAGCCTTAGGACTTTGAGATATCATAGGCCAAATGAGATGAATGCATAAAGAATGGGAATGAGATGAAGAGGGAGGAGAATGGATTAAAACTCAAATTGGTCAAAGGAGGACTTTTACCAAATTAATATCATATATTCATTTTAGGAGATGGAATATACATTCCATGAATCCCCTAAATCCAATGATATTAACTTGACAAAATCAAATCAACCTTGACCAAGGCCCAATAACAAGAGTCAAACTCAAACAAGTCATCACAATTGGTCAACACAATTAATTGGCATTTTCTCAAATTAAAAAACTAAAATAATGCATTTAAATTAAATATGGTTTGTCAAATTCCTAAAACCTCATCAAAACACCAAAGAAATGGCCATGAGATTTATGATAGGTCAAACAAGGTTAAAGAACCTTGGAGAAAAATTTTCAGAATTTTTAAAGACTTAAAAGTATTTTTATAGCAATTAAAAATAATCACAAAATCAATTAAATCATGAAAAATATTAATAATGATCCAAAAAATAATTTTAATTCAGAATATGAAAGAGGATATTATTTGAAATTTTTTGGTGAAACTCTCATATTTTTTGGATCAATATTAAAATTAATATGAATTAATGAAACTAAAAGGAATAAAAGAAAATCAGAAAATAACAAAAAAACGTGTACCACTTGATCTGCCTCATTAATTGAGGTGGCAGATCAAGTGGGCATCATCGGACTTTCCACCATAGTCACGAGTCAATGCGTAACACAAATGGTAATTACAAGCAACGCGTGAGATTAAAACATTTCAAGTGTGATCAATGGCTCAGAACCTGTCCAGCACACCACCGGCGCTTGACCTCCGGTCACCTTCTCAGGCGAGGTCCACCGGACTGGTTCACTAATCACCATCAAGAAAATGAAAAAGAAGGACATGATCTGAAAGAAAAAATGGCGTAGAGCACGAATCTGACCTCAATTTTAACTAACTCCACATATATAGAAAGATATGAGGAGTTGAATTTTGAGGTGTGTCAACTGAGTTGCTTCAATTTGACCTCTAAGAAACTCAATATTCTTGCCTACATTGGTAGGAATTCAGACAACCAAAGATCCAAGAGAATTGAGTAGAATTGAGTGAGAATCGAAGAGATGAAGTTTTTTGAAAATTACCTTCAATGCTATGCAGTTCTTGATGTTGCTTGCTCCAAACACGATCTGATCACACTTGAGAAGCTAGCAGGAAGTGATTAGAGAGGTTGCAAGGCTTTGGATCCTGGAGTTCTTGAATCTCCAACAGTTGAGATTCAAACTCAAATTTCAAATTGAAATTTCTCAGGTTTTCCTTTAGAATGAGAGGGTTTCAATGAGGGGCAATGCTGACGCGCAAAGTGTTGTTCAAATGAGCTCAGAGGCCTTCTATTTATAGCCAAAGGGAATGATATTTGCATACTTCAAAATTTGTCCAAAATTGGAAATGTGGATGACACGAGTGCATGGGCATGTACAGGCCCATGATGCAATGCATAAAGGTCCAAAAATGATTCCAATTGAAGTCTGAATGAAGCTTGAATGGCAAGGCATTGTGAACTGAAGTTTGTGTAATTGATTCTTTCCAATGATGCAGCCTTGTTAAAGTCATGCGCAGACCTAGCAATCTTTGTCCAAAATGCATGAACTTAGGTTCTTTGGAAAGCTTGGATGAAGGGGAACAAGTTTGATGTTAAACACTTTTTCATTTGGAGAGCTCGGAACATGGAGAATTTTGAGGTGGAAGTTTGGAAATTTCAACATGTTGAAAAAATTTCTAAGTGTCAAGCCATATACCTCAATATTCCACCTTACTTAACTTTTTATGTGAGCTTCAAATGAGAAAATTGCCTTCATCAAAGTTGTATATCTTTCAAATAAATTCAAAATGGTCACCAATTTCATGTCATTTGGATTTAGAATGATAGAGTTATGTATTTTTGAAGTTTGGAAAAATAACTTATTCAATGGTATAGGTAAAAAATGACCTATAATGTAACCTCATATCACATACTCATAAATGTTGAATTAGCTCTCACTCAAAACATAAAATTTGAAGTAGACATCTTGAATTGGATTGGGCATCTTAGAAATCTTGCATCTCATAAAAATTGAGCAAGTTGTGGCCTTGGGAATTTGACTTTTAAATTAGGATTTAGACAAAATGACCTATAATGTTTCAACATAGAAAATGATTTTCCAAGCAAAAATAGCTCTAGGTCTCAAAATGAAAGTTGTGTGTAGTGTCATTTATAGTAACGTTTCTCTTCGAATCATTTTCATATGATGAAAATTGTAGGAGATAGGGTCTAGGGAGACCCAGTTTTGATCAGATGAATACATCTGGCCAACCACCATCAACCAACTTGCTAATCTTCAATTCTTTTGACTTTATTAACTCATGGTAGATCATATATGCATAAGATGATGAATTTTGAAGTGTCCCTTGAGAAATTTGATCAATTGGTGAGATAGCTTGTTAGAGAAGTTACTTAAGATACCTAGTCAAACTAGGGTTTCCAAGGCAAATCACTCTCAAACTCTTGAAGAATACTTGATCAATATAACATGTAGAGGTCATTAAGACTCATATATGATGCTTATAACCATTCTTTGATCAATCCATGGTTATGCTCTTTGTCATGAGGGTCTCAAACCCTAGATATGAACTTGATAGATCAATGAAGATCATGCCCTACCTACAAAAGAGTTAGGCAAATACAAAGATATAGTTTTGGTATTTTGGTTAGTAAAATGATAATATACAAGTATGATACAATCACATAGTGCTTGGTGATCTCTCCCAAAACAAACCCAATGAAAGAGGGGTAAGGAGGATGCCAAGGTATGATCCCAATGCTAATGCTTATGATGAAATTTCATGAGGGATATTTGGGTCAAAATTGGGGTCTTACAACTTCCCCTATTTAAGGACATTCTAACTGAGGAGGTGAAGGTTAAAATCTTCGGCTCGACTCAATAGGATGGGCTTAAATAACAACATAGAACAAATTTTGGTCCCTAAGAGACCTCATGATGCATATGATATGAGTGCAAAAGTAAATTCTTTGTGGGGAAATATTGCCACAAAGGAAAAGAAATCAGAGAGACCGAAAGACCACAAGAGTATAATTCATTCCGTAAGGAAAACTCACTGGGGAGACAGAGACTTTGGGGAATAAAGGAGTTATGCATAGGCCAGGCTACGACTTGAAAACTGCTAGGGGACTTGAGGAGTTCCATACAAAAATGGAAAAGACTCAGCCGGGGAATAACAATATTTATAAGGGATACGAGTAAGTCGGGATAAAACTGAAGTACTTGAATCATGCAGGAAAAACAATTTCACTAAGGAAATGCAAACTCAACTCGATTGGGGAAGAAATAAACTTCAACAGAGGAGGATCAGAAATCTATTATCTACTACCTGTTACTGGGTGAGGAGATAATAAAGATCTGATAGAGAGGACATCCGTCATCAGTTAGAATGAACATATCAAGGATGACTCGCTGAGAATTGCCACTTCCATTGTGCTTTTCATCAAGGAGCACCAGAACATGATATAGAGAACTGTTATCCGCTCAAGTATGAGGTTCAAAAGCTGATGAAGAGTGGAATGGTGCCTTTCGAGGACCGTGCGCCGAATGTGAAAGAAATTCTTTTGCCCGCCCATGGGAACTCTGCTGTGAATATGGTGGATGGTTGTCCTGGCGAATTCAAAGTTTTCGATGTACGTTTTATTAGGAGGTCCTTGGTGCAGATGCATATGGATGTTTATTTGATAAGTGATTGTGAGCATGACCATGATGGTTGTGTTGTTTGTAGTGTTAACCCGAGGGGTTGTAAAATTGTGAAAAGGGACATTCGGCGATTGATGGATGAAGGCATGATTCAAATTTTCCAATCCCGTCATGTAGATGACGACATAAATGTCATAGTGCCCGTTTTCAAGCAGCCAGAGAGATTGGTAATCCAGTACGATAGCAGCAACAGTAACAATGTCAGCAATAGATCAGTATCGCCGTTGGTAATACGGTTAGCAGGCTCAGTCCCGTATTCATCTGATAAAGCTGTTCCGTACCAGTATAATGCTACAATGATAGAGGGTGGTCAAGAGGTTCTGTTGCCTACGACTAGCTCTATGGTGAGCATTGTTGCTGTTACCAAGGTGACCCGCAATTGTCGTGTGTTTGGGTCGATGTTCCCAAAGGATAAGGAAGAATCAGTTGTGAGTAAGAAGGTTGAAGTGCCTGTTGAATATCCGGTTCACGTTTCAAAGGGTAAGTATGGTGAATCCAGCAATTTGAAAGCTAACGATGATGATAAGGTACTTCAATTGATCAAAAGAAGCGAGTTTAATATGGTGGAGCAGCTGCTCCAAACCCCCTCAAAAATATCAGTGTTGTCTCTGCTCATGAATTCTGAAGCGCACAGAGAAGCACTGCAGAGAGTTCTAGAATAAGCTTTTGTAGAACATGATGTTACAGTAGACCAATTCAAGCATATCATGGCTAATATCACTTCTTGCAATAATCTTAGCTTCTGTGATGAAGAGCTACCTGAGGAGGGTAGAAATCATAACTTGGCTTTGCATATCTCCATGAATTGCAAAGAGGATGCTTTGTCAAATGTGCTTGTTGACACCGACTCGTCGCTGAATATGCTTCCAAAGTCAACTCTATCAAAGCTATCTTATCAAGGAGCGCCTATGAGGTATAGTGGTGTAATCATCAAGGCCTTTGACGGTTCGCGCAAGACAGTTATTGGTGAAGTGGACCTTCCAGTTAAGATAGGTCCGAGTTATTTTCAGATTGCTTTTCACGTAATGGATATCCACCCGACCTACAGTTGCTTGTTGGGAAGGCCATGGATTCATGAGGCAGGAGCTATTACCTCCACATTGCACCAAAAACTCAAATTTGTGAAGAATGGCAAGCTAGTGATTGTTGATGGAGAGAAGGCGTTGTTGGTTAGCCATTTGTCATCTTTCTCTTACGTTGAAGCTGAGGATGAGGTTGGAACTCTGTTCCAGGCCTTATCCATTGCTGTTGAAAAGAGAGTTGGGGCACCTATGTCCTTATTGAAAGATGCTAAGAAGATTGTAGAAGAAGGCGATGTTGATCAGTGGGGGCGCATGGTAGAGGTCTCCGATAACAAAGGCATAACTGGTTTGGGGTTCCAGAAAGGTTCATCAACTGCAAGGACTGAAGATATGCAACTTAGCTTCCGTAGCGGAGGGTTCATTCATGGCAATGAACAACACTTAGTTGTTGTGCTAGAGGATGGCGAAGAAGAAGATTGCACCAATTTTATGACTCATGGAAAAGCTTGCAACAATTGGACTGCTGTTGATATTCTTGTTATTTTTCATCGATCTAAGTAATTGCTTTTATATGTTTTAAAATCCTTCTCCTATGCCTAAGGGATAAGTGAACATTGTTTGGGCATTTTCAAATTGATCATTAATAAAATTAATTCTATTCATCCACATCTATGATGTTTGTTTTTACTTTTTGCTTTATTCTGAAAATGGTAATCACAAAAAACATAAATAAACAATATAATTATCCATCTGCATAACATTTGGTCACAAATCCACTTCTCTAAAATCAAAATATCAAAGCATTATGTAGGTTGGTTCCTAACCCCATTGAATACAATGATCCTTCTTGTGAGACCCAAATTTTAAACCTAAGATCCCTCATGCAAATCCATCATAAGCATTAACATTGGGATCATATCTTGGCATCCTTCTTACCCATTTTCATTAGGTTTGAGAGAGATCACCAAGAACTTTGTGTTTATATCATACTTGTATTTTATCATTTCACTAGCCAAAATACCAAAAATATGTCTTTGCATTTGTCTAACTCTTTTATAGGAAGGGCATGATCTCATTGATTCATCAAGTTCACATCTAGGGTTTGAGACCTCATGAACAAAGAGCACAACCAAGAATTGATTCAAGAATGGTTATGAACATCATATATGAGTCCCAATGTTCTCTACATATTATATTGATCAAGTTTTCTTCAAGAGTTTGAGGGTGATTTGCCTTAGAAACCCTAGTTTGACTAGGTATCTTGAGTAACTTATCCAACAATCTATCTCACAAATTGATCAAATTTATAAAGGGACACTTTAAAATTCATCATATTATGCATATATGATCTACCATGAGACAAGAAAGTCAAGAGAATTGGAGGTTAGCAAGTTTGTTGATGGTGGTTGGCCAGATGGATTTATCTGATCAAAACTGGGTCTCCCTAGACCGTATCTCCTACAATTTTCACCATATGAAAATGATTCTAAGAGAAAACTTACTCTAAATGACATTCCAAACAACTTTCATGTTGATATCTAGAGCTAGTTTTGCTTGGAAAATCATTTTCTATGTTGAAACATTATAGGTCATTTTGTCTAAACCCTAATTTGAAAGTAAACTTCCCAAAGCCATAACTTGCTCAATTTTTATGCGATGAAATATTTACAAGTTGCAAAATCAAATTCAATGTGTATAATTAAAGTTTTATGTTTGTAGTGGGAGCTAAATCAACTTTTTTGAGCATGTGATATGAGGTTACATTATAGGTCACTTTTGACCTATACCATTGATCAAGTGATTTTTCCAAACTTCAAAAATGCATAACTATATCATTTCAAATCCAAATGACATGAAATTGGTAACCATTTTGAAGGAATTTGAGAGAGATACAACTTTGATAAAGAGACTTTTCTCATTTGAAGCTCATATGAAAAGTTAAGCAAGGTGGAATATTGAGACATATGGCTTGACACTTAGAAAAAGTTTGATATGTCAAAATTTTCCAAACTTCCACCTCAAATTTCTCCAAGTTCCAAGCTTCAAATGAAGAAGTGTTAACCCTTAAAGTTGTTCCTCTTGATATCACCTTTCCAAAGAGCTTAAATTCATTCATTTTGGACAAGAAATGCATAGGCTGTGCATGACATGAACGTGGTGATATCACTTGGCAAGGATCAAACTTCAAACATTAATGCACACTTTCCTTGCAATCCAAGCTTAATTCAGACTATCCAACATTCATTTGTGGACCTCAAGCAATGATTTCATGGGCCTGTGCGCGCCCATGCACCATTGCATCACCATTTTCCAACATTGGAAAGTGATTTGAAGTGTGCAATTATCAACTGTTTTGGCTATAAATAGAGCTCCAATTGCTCAGAATTTCACACACATTCGCGCAAGCTTTGATCCCCCATCTCAAACCCTCACTTTGCAAAGGATAAGCTTGAGAAATTCTCTTGAATTTGAGGTTGAATTTCCACTGTTTTGAAATTCAACTCTCCAGGAATCCATAGCCTTTGAAGCATCTAATCCTTGTTTTGCAAGCAAGTGGAGTGAGACCAAGCACAGGCAAGATTAAGACCAGTTGAATCCAGACCTCCATTGAAGGTATTTTCCTGAAATTTTGAACTCTTTGATTCTCTCAAATTCTTGCTCAATTCTATTGATTCTTTAGTTGTTCGAAGTCCTACCAATGTAGGCAAGAAGATTGAGTTGCTTTGAGACCAAATCGAAGCAACTCAGTTCATGTACCTCAAATTTCAACTCCATGTATATCTCAATATACTTGGAGTTAGAGTGAATTGAAGCCAGATCCGAGCTCAATGCCATTTTTTCTTTAAGATCATGTCCTTGTTTTTCATTTTGGTGATGGTTGATGGTGGACCAGTCCGGTGAGGTCCATCAGAGAAGATGATCAGAGCTCTGGCTCTGGCGATGCGTTGGCAAGACTCTGAACCACATGATCCATCCATTTTGTTTTAATCCTAGGCGTTGGTTTTGATTACCAAAGTTTCCACGCGCTGACTGAGGACTATGGTGAATAGCGCGCTCCTGGCCACTTGATCTGCCACTGTAGTGGGGTATTCGTTACCTTTAGATTTATTGACAAAATCAAAAGTAAATCATACAAATCGAGTCGCCACCGTACTTCTATTTATCCAAAGGAAAGGTTAGAAAGCGAACAAAAATCGAGAAGTTTTATCGAATCAAAAACTAATTAAAATGTCAGAGATCGGGGTAAGGGGGTTGGTTATGCAATGGGAAGGTTTTAAGCACCCAAAACATCCTAGGTACTCCTAGGGAGCCCTTTTCACAATTTGTTGTAAGGTATGTTGGTATTTGTGAAAATTATTTGTGCAAACATGATTGGGGAGATGAGAGGAGAATGTACAAATTATTTACAATTTTGTGTTTGAATGGATAAACCACTGCCTACGTACCCTCTTAAAAAATATTAGGATCAAAACCTCGTAGTTCGGGGTAAAAATCTCAAAACAAGTTGGTGAATTAATTGGTCCAAAAGCCTAAAGGTCTTTTGTTATCCAAGGGAGAAAACTCAACCTAAAACCACAAATCCACCATGTGAGGATAGCTTCAACATGCTAGTGAGGGATTAACCCTATAATAAGTATGGAAGACTCATTCCATCACAAAGGATATAGGTGAGTATTATATCAACCTCAAGGATAACTCAAACCTAATAGCTAATGTTTATGAAAAGTTTTAGCAAGGAGTGGCCATTGAAACCACAAAAATAATTGAGTGAGTTGTATTTACCAATGAAAAGTATTTACAAAGTATGGTCAAAGTTAACTTAAGGATTCAATTCAAAATAAGTGTTATGAAATGAAGTTTGGAAAATCAAAAGCATAATGCTTAGGTTTCTAATTTTGAAAACAAATGTTAATGTTTGCACAAAAAGTTTTGGCTTGGGTTAGAGTGGAGGGAAGAAGAAGAATGGCTAAGTCCTAAACATACAAAGATGAAGGAAGAGAAGTAAAACCATAATGGAGTTCCCTTCTTGAGATCATAGTGATGATCCAAGTAGCTCCCATCTTTTGGAATAAGCAAGCAAATAAGCAAATACTCAAGCAATCAATCAATCAAGCAAGCTCTTAGGAATCTTCCAATGGCTCTTGTATCTCTCACTTTAGATGCACATGACAATGGTTCTTCAATTTGGCTCAAATAGGAATCCCTAGCACAAGAACACACACATCAAAAAGTTCTATAATGCAAATAAAGAATGAACAAGAGTGACTTTAGAGATTAGGTCCTTCCAATTCATCTTCAACATTAAATCCTTTTTACTCCATTTTTGCATAGGGAATGCCCTAGAATCTAAGTCCTTTTGTCCATTTGCATTTTGTTCACAACAATCAAAACAAAACACAAGCACAATAGTATATACACAATTATGTGCTCAAGTGAGCAAAAGGAAAATTGCATTAACATAAACATGTGCTCAAGTGAGAAAAGGGCAAAAGCAAATGAATAATATGTATAACAATATTAAATTGCATTAATGTAAAGTGCAAGAATTAAAAGTTAATGGTTAATAGTTAGAGTTAGTGTGCCATAAGGCAATTTAGTGCTATGTTAAGCAATCGTAAGTGGACTAATGTAGTAGTCATACCTATCTGAGGCCGCTCAATAAAAATATAGGCAACAAACACAAGTTAGAGACCTTGATTAGTGAACCAAGCTCCTACAACTTGCCATGCCAAAAGAAAATGAGAATGATCTTGTATTGATTTAGGTTTTTTGCTTGATTAAGAAGCAACCTATCCTTAATGCAAAACCATTCACTTGATCTTTGGATCAAGATGAATTAGATTTGAATCAAGGAAGGTTAAACCTCCTATACATCAAGGCTAACCACCAATCTTTAACTCATTGATCAAAAGGAAAAAAGATGAAGAAGAAGATGAATAAGAATGTACATTAATGGAGATTCAAATGAAGTAATCAGCATGCATTGACCAAAGATAGATGGAATCAAGGTCAAACAATAGTAAACAGAAGCAAAATGAAACTTAGAAGTCAAGAAACAAATAAAATATTTTTGGTATTTTTGAAAATAAAATAATACTTGAATTAAAATAAACAATTAAAGGTCAAACTTCAAATCCATTTCAAATCAACTTTGAAAAGTCCAAATGGATCATCCTAAGTTCAACAAAGTCAAACAAAGTTTGACAAAAAAATTCAGCATTTTTAGAAACCAGAAACTATTTTTAATCAATTAAAATGCATAAAAAATAACCTAATTGAATTAAAATCTTAAATAAATCTCAAATCAATTAATAAATTGATGAAAATATTTTTCATAGATCCATCATCATTCAAAGAGGTTAAGAAAATATTTTTGTATTTTTTGGATATTGAAAACTATTTAAAATGAATTAAAAATAACCAGAAAAGAGAAAATTCATAAAAAATATCAAATGATAAAATAAAAAATATTAAAAATCATTTTTAGAAACTAGAATTTAAAAGAGAAATAATGCAATTGGTCTCATATTTTTTGGAATTAAAATGAAAGAGTTATGATTTTTTTGAAATAAAATGAAATAAAAGAAATAAAAGAAATAAAAATCAGAAAAAAGAAAATGAGAAAATACGTGGTGCATTGGATCCAGGCTCATTAATTGAGCTGGCACATCCAAAGGCCAAGGCATGCGCGCGCACCAAACACCTTGGTCAACTGAGATACACAAGGCCATTAAAAAAGTCATAACCAAGGAAGGACGAGATTAGATCTGGAAATTAGATCCAAGGGCCTAGGTTCATTCTGGCAAACGGACGGTGGTGTACACCACCGTCTTCTCCGGCGAGACTAGGGATTCCGGTGAGAGTTGCAGACAAAAAATCTTAACCAAATGAAGCGATCCTCATATCATTGGAAAGCTGGGGTGATGTACATCACCCCTATACCATTGGTTTTCCTTCTAGATCTCCATGGGAAGAGAAATCAGAAGAGGAAAAATATGGTGTTCAACTTGAACTCAATAGATTTTCAAAATTAAAAGCACAATTCAATTGCCTCTGATGAGAGGACTTCAGCCAAACCAATAAATGCAAGAAACAAGCAATAATCAGTGTGTTTCGAAGAAGAAAAGTTTGAACATCCACCTCTGAAATGTGGATCTATGGAGCACAATTCCTCTTAGCTATTGATTGCAGTGTGATCTAGAGATGAAGATGAAGCAAGGCCAAGGAATTTTGAGTCTGATAATCAACCAGTGAAGTTAAAAATCAGATCTGAAATTTTTAAATGAAAGAGTGAATTCCTTTAGGTATGGCTATGGATTGAGTTTTGCAGCATAACAGGCGCCTCCAGGTTGTTGAATATTGAAGCCAAGCACACTTATTTATAGCAAAATATAAGTCAATGCATGAAAATTGTGTGTGCATGAATGAAGAAGGCCTCCATGCATGGGCCTGTACAGGCGCATGGAGGCCCCAAATCCTATTGGAATGGCAAGCTTAAGTCAATTTGATCTGAAATGGACGTGCAGATGTGAGGTAATTGGAGTGTGAAATGAGTTTGAATCAAGTTTCCATAAATGCACCAAAATATTCCCTTCTTCGAAAATGCCACTTCCAAAAATAAAACATGGCCTTGTGGATAATGGTTGGAAAGGTCTTGACATGAGGATAAATTGCTATGTTGAACAAAACTTCATTTGGAATTGGGAAGTTAGTGAAAATTGGTCATAAAGTTCAAGGTGCAAAACATGTGCATGTGAAAATTTCCAAAATGGGCAAACTTCAAGCCCTTCTGTTTCAATGATGCAAAATCCAAATGACAAAACCTTCAACATCAAAGTTGTAGATATTTTCAAGAAAACCAATTTGGACTCATATTTTGAATCATTTGGATTTTTGATGAGAAAGTTATGGGCACTTGAAGTTGGACTTTTTCACATTTCAATGCCTTTGGCCCAAAGTGACCTATAATGTTTTGCATTATCACATGTATTTCTTTTAGGATTATGAAAATTTGTTCAACATAAAAAATTAATTAGACATCTTCAAATTTCCAATGCATTTTATCCAACATCAAAATCATAAAAAATGAATGAGTTATGTCCTTGGGAAGTTGACCCATAATTAGGGTTTCAGTCAAAATGACCTATAATATTTTGAAATGGATTATGACCTTCCAAGCTTCAAATCAATTTTTTATGAACATGAAAGTTGTTCATATGGTTCTTAAGAACATATTATATCTTGGGGTCATCTCCGTTTGACAAACACATTAAAGGTTAGGCCTCAGTGTATTTCAAAATAGTCAGATGAATTGACTGATCAACTTCTCAAGTCCAAACCTCATATCTTGATGAATTGATGATTGAGGATACTCAAATAAGTTTAAATATGCATGAAATGATGAATTAAAGCACTTCCCTTGATTGTATTTGATCATGGGTTGAGGTTGCTTCATGAGCAAGGCACGGTTGATACACAGATGAATTAGGGTTTCCTTGGGAAACAATCCTCAAGCCCTTTGGTTTGCTTTGATCAAATTGACAAATTGAGATACTTGGGAGGCATATATGATGAATGAGAGCATTGAGAACCATTGTCATGCTTGCTTTCAACTTCATCTGGCCACTTCAATGAGCATAGGGTCTCCTAGGAGCTTTGGATCTTATGATTGCTCAAGGTACAAAACAAAAGATGTTAATGACATATTTTTTGTGTTTTTGGTTAGTAAAAAAAATAAGAAAAGTAATAATATATAATTCAATCATGCTTGGTGATTTCAAACCAACTCACACAAGTGTTCCCACCCAAAGGTTAGGAGCCAAGATGCTATAATCCTTGAGGCAAATGCAATGCAATGATATGATGCCATGAGGGATCTTAGGGTCAAAATTGGGGTCTTACATCCACCTCAATTAATGAGGGAGATCAAGTGGTCCACATATTTTTGATTTTCAAAATTTTCATTTTTATTTGCATTATTTTCAATAATTCATATTAAATTCAATATTGATCCAAAAAATATGGGACTTTCCCCAAAAAATTTAAAATATATTTCTCTATAATATTCTGAATCAAAATTATTTTTTGGATCATTATTAATATTTTTCATGAATTAATTGATTTTGCATTTTTTTAATTGTTTAAAAATATTTTTAAATGTCCAAAAATTATGAAAAATTTTCTCCTAGGTCCTTTGACCTTGTTTGACCTATGATAAATCTCATGGCCATTTCTTTGGTGTTCTGATGAGATTTTAGGAATTGGACAAACCATATTTAATTTAAATGCACTATTTTAATATTTTTTTAATTTGAATAAATGCAAAATAAATTTGTTGACCAATTGTGATGACTTTGTTATGTTTGACTCTTGTTGTTGGGCCTTGGTCAAGGTTGATTTGACTTTGTCAAATTAATATCATTGGATTTAGGGGATTGATGGAATGTACATTCCATCTCCCAAAATAAATGAATGATATTAATTTGGTAAAAGTCCTCCTTTGACCAATTTGTGATTTCATTCCTCCCCCTCCCACTTTATCTTATTCCTCTTCTTCATTCATTTATTCCATTTGGCCTATGACATCTCAAAGTCCTAATGCTAGTTGATTGAAAAATTGACATGAGTATGGATGAGATTAGGCCACACCTTTTGCATATTCTTTTTGTGTGTGGTATGTTTCATGAGCATAGTCCATTATACTATGTCTCTAACATGCATTAATACCAAAATTCTATTGTCCGACCTCAAATAGTTGTGACTTCTACATAAGTCCAATTACGATTGCTTAACATAACGCTAAATTTGTGACATAAAAGGCATAAGCATTCTAGTTAGTGAGATTGTAAGTCTCCCCTCTTTCATGGTATTGTGTGGAAACTTGGCCTTCCTTCCTTCCTTTGGAAGATGTTTTGGTTCAAGGATCCATGCTTGTGATAAGTGGGCTGAGTGTTCTCCAAAGAATGTCTTGAAATAAAAAGCAAAAGCAAAACAATACTAACTCTTAACCTACTAACTACTAACTTTTAATGTCAAGCTTTTACTTTAATGCAATTTACTTTTAGCACTCTATTTCATTTTCCATTTTTCATATCATTCTAATTGTTTATGTTAATGCAATTTTCACTTTGTCCATTTGGACCATATTGTGTGATATATTTTGTTTGTGTATACTTTGCTTGTTTGTTGGTCTTTGACCATTAATGTACATAATAATAACAAAAAAACCTAAAAAAGAACTTTTGAGAGGACTGTTGGCTTGATCTTGGACAAATGGATTTAGAATCTAGGCAACCTTCCTATGCTAATGGACTTGGCCAATGCCAATTTGTTGAAGAACCAAGTGCTTGCAATTTGAACTTCATCTGATACATCATTCAAGATCTCTCTAAGTTCATCTGCAACATGATCATTGTGAAGCTGTTACTTTGAACCTGTGACTTGTGGAATTCATCTGTTACATGGGCTATTTTGGAAGAAGATCATGGAATGGTTAAGCTTGGATGTGGACATATTTATTTGATGCCTTGCTCTTCAAGATAATATAATTGTGCATTTGTGTATTGCTTGATTCTAAAAGTTCAAGGGAATTCTGGGTTTCTATTGACATTCTTGTCTATTGGATTGCTACCCATTTGGTCAGATCTTTTCAACTCTAAACTTTTAAATTTTGTGCATAGGATAGTCTCTTCATCTTCTCCCCATTTCTTTAATTTCAAAATCTCTCCCTCCATTTTTCAAAATCTTCTTTGTGTGAACTACTTTTGTTCTAAACTTTGACCACTTTTGCCAAAAAGATAGAAACTTTGGCCTTATGCCATTGCATTTTCAAACTTCTTTTCTTAAACCAAATTTGTGAACAAAATTAACTATACTTGACATAAACTTTCAAAAATCCAAAAAGAGCTAACTCATTCAAACCATTTTTAGGCCTTTGTGCCTTTCAAACTTAATTTTTGTTAAAAGCAATGCATCCATTTTGAAATTTGTATCACGAACTACAAGGTTTTGATCCCTGATTTTTATGTTGGTACGTAGGCACAAGACCGAAGGTCTTGTCAAACACAAAAATATAATTAATGAATTCTTTTTTCATCCCCCCATTCTATTTGTTTGTAAACATCACTTTGTACAAAATACATATGCACACAAAAAGGGCTCCCTTGGAGTACCTGAAGGAGAATTGCCATCCAAGGTGCCGGGGAATTTAAAAATTTCTCCATTTAGTGATCCTTACGAATGGGCATGATCAGTGATATAATCGTTACCTCTTGTTGCGATTCAAACCTTTGGTGCAGATCTCTTGTAACGATCAAAACCTTGGACACAGATCCACAGAGAGATCACGAACGTTGAACGATGACAACGTCTCTACTCAGTCCACACGAACGGATTCCTTCAATCTCAGTGCTAGCTGGTACGAATGAAGGCTTTGAGTGAGAGAGAGAGGGAAACGAAATTCCAAATCTTCACTTGAGTTTTAGTCTAAGTGACAATGCTTCTACCCAAGGGTTCTATTTATAAAACCACTTGTGTGGGCTTCAAGCTAAAAAGCCCACTTAAGTGTATTTTGGCCCATATCTTATAATATGCCCAAAATCACTTAAGCGTGTGGTACATTACCATATCTCGTATTCCACTTAAGTGCACTGTACCTTACGGTGTTCCTTAATTACTCTATCTCTCATCAATCCGTCCTTTGTGTGTGACCCTGTAGGTTGTCAATTATATTAAATCACGCATTTAACATAATAAACAGTGAGCGGTATCTAGCAACACATCACTGCTACCCAAGACACGAAAATGTCATGTGATCTGACAAAACCTCCTGTGATAATAATTATGTGTATAATTACCCTTTTGCCCTTATGTCTATATTGAACACAAGGTATAGACCGTGTCATCCTTGTCCAGTTCAATATTGGGCCCATAGAAATTTATCCTATTACGCAGGATAGGCAAATTCCGTGTAGGACACTCATGTCCCTCAGCATGCTTTGTGGAGTACCCATCAACTGTCTTTATGGTTATCCAGTTACGGACAACGTTGGATCAACAATAAAGCACTCGACTCTACATCTAGGATCCATAGTGGTTTCAGGTCGAAGAGTGGTATACATCATTATCACCATGAGAATAACTTATGACACTTTGCATAACTTTCTATATAGTATTCTCATAGCGGGTAAATCCGGTATAAATATTACTCTTAATATTCATACCTATGTTTAAGACTTGATAACTCTTTATCCATGATCCATGAGATGTGATCATCAGTCTACAAACAAAATAGTCTTAATGCTTTAATGTTATCCCACTTCACAATAAAACTCGACTACGGATACTTTAAGAATAGTGTCCTTATGTTTAATGTGATCTCATGATTAAGTCATACTTGATACATTAAACGGACTAGCTATTCTAGGGACTTTATTAAACAAACATAATAAAGAAAAAGCCTTAAATAATTCGATACAAGTACCAAAAGTATTGGCCTCTAGGGCTTACACCAACAGTACCTAGGACACTTTGGGTGCTAACGCATTCCCTCTGTGTAACCAACCCCCTTACCTGTGATCTCTGACTTTTATTAGTTTTTATTTGAAAACTTCTTACTTTTTTGGATTTTGTTCGTACTTTTTCCCTTTTCCCTTGGAAACAATAAAAGAGCGGTGACGACTCTTGTTATTTGATCTCTAGCTTGTTAATAGCTTGATGATCATGAATTTCCCGCTACGCTTCTACTTCTCCAAATTTTGAATTCCCTGTGTTTGAGGCCGAGGAGGAAAGTGATGTAGAAGTGAGTGATGAATTATCTCGTCTGCTTGAGCAAGATGAAAAGACTATTCAACCGTTCGAAAAGAAGATTGAGTTAGTCAACTTGGGTTCCAAGGATGATGTGAATGAAGTCAAGATTGGGTCTCGACTGTGTCCAGATGTCAAGATGGGGTTGATTGATATTCTTCGAGAGTATTCAGATGTGTTTTCTTGGTCCTATCAAGACATGCCTGGTTTGGATTTTGAGATTGTGGAGCATAGGTTCCCGTTGAATCCAGAATGCCCGCCAGTCAAGCAGAAATTGAGAAGAAAGCATCCTGATATGGCTGTGAAGATCAAGGAGGAAGTGCATAAGCATATTGATGCCGGTTTGCTTGTGACCGCTTAGTATCCGTAATGGGTGGCCAATATTGTGTCTGTGCCGAAGAAAGATGGAAAAGTCCGCATGTGTGTCGACTATAGAGATTTGAATAAAGCCAACCCGAAAGATGATTTCCCTCTGCCACACATTAATATGTTGGTAGACAATATGGATAAATTCAAAGTCTTTTCATTTATGGATGGATTTTCCGGATATAATCAGATCAAGATGGCACCCGAAGATATGGAGAAGACCACATTCATTACACCTTGGGGAAATTCTATTATAGAGTGACGCCTTTCGGTTTAATGAATGCTGGTGCAACTTACCAAAGAGCAATGACTACTCTTTTTCATGATATGATGCATAAAGAGATTGAAGTATATGTCGATGACATGATTTCTAAATCTATTGATGAAGAGGAACATGTTGAGCATTTGTTAAAGCTATTCTAGCGTTTGAGGAAATATAAACTCCGCTTGAATCCCAATAAGTGTACTTTTGGTGTTTGTTCTGGTAAGTTGTTGTGCTTTATTGTCAACGAGAAGGGTATTGAAGTTGATCTTGCCAAGGTCAAAGCAATACAAGAGATGCCTGTGCCAAAAACTGAGAAGCAAGTCACGGGTTTTCTCGGTCGCTTGAATTATATTTCCAGATTCATTTCCCACATGACTGCCACATGTGCACCTATATTCAAGCTTCTTTGGAAAGATCAATCTTGTGATTGGACCGAAGACTTCCAAAAGTTTTTAACAGTATCAAAGAATATCTACTTGTAGCGGGAAATTCATGATCATCAAGCTATTGACAAGCTAGAGATCAATTAACAAGAGACACCACCGCGCTTTTATTGTTTCCAAGGGAAAAGGGAAAAAGTACGAACAAAACCCAAATAGTAAGAAGTTTTCAAATAAAAACTAATAAAAGTCAGAGATCGCAGGTAAGGGGGTTGGTTACACAGAGGGAAGGTGTTAGCACCCAAAGTGTCATAGGTCTAGGGAGCCCTTTTTGTGTGCATATGTATTTTGTACAAAGTGATGTTTACAAACAAATAGAATGGGGGGATGAGAAAAGAATTCATTAATTATATTTTTGTGTTTGAGATTTTGAAATTAAAGAAATTGGGAGAAGATGAAGAGACTATCCTATGCAAAAATTAAAAGTTTAGAGTTGAAAAGATCTGACCAAATGGGTAGCAATCCAATAGACAAGTATGTCAATAGAAACCCAGAATTCCCTTGGACTTTTAGAAACAAGCAACACCCAAATGCACAATTATATCAATCTTGAGGAGCAAAGGCATCAAATAAAGATGGTCTCATCCAAGCTTATCCACTTCATGATTTTCTTCAAAATAGCCCATGTAGCAGATGAATTCCACAAGTCACAGGTTCAACATAACAGCTTAACAATGATCAATGTTGCAGATGAACTGGAGAGATCTTGAATGAAGTATCAGATGAATTTCAAATTGCAAGCACTTGGTTCTCCAATAAATTGGCATTGGCCAAGTCCAGTAGCAAAGGAATGTTGCCTAAGTTCTAAGCCCGATTGGGCAAGATCAAACCAACAGTCCACTCAAAAAGTTTTTTAGGGTTTTTTGTTGTTATTATGTACATTAATGGTCAAAGACCAAACAAGCAAACAAAGTATACACAAACGAAATAATATCACACAATATGGTCCAAATGGACAAAGTGAAAATTACATTAACATAAACAATTAGAATGATATGTATAATGGCAAATGATATAAAATACTAAAGTTAAATTGCATTAAAGTAAAGACTTAAAATTAAAAGTCAATAGTTAGTGAGTTAGTAGTTAGTTTTGTTTTGCTTTTGATTTCAAGACATTCTTTGGAGA
This sequence comes from Lathyrus oleraceus, assembly GCF_024323335.1. Taxonomy (NCBI): domain Eukaryota; kingdom Viridiplantae; phylum Streptophyta; class Magnoliopsida; order Fabales; family Fabaceae; genus Lathyrus; species Lathyrus oleraceus. Next base: position 343,876,437 of record NC_066580.1, read on the forward strand.
ACACTCAACCCACTTGCCACAAGCATGGATCCTTAAACCAAAACATCTTCCAAAGGAAGGAAAGAAGGTCAAGTTTCCACACAATACCATGGAAGAGGGGAGACTTACAATCTCACTAACTAGAACGCTTATGCCTTTTATGTCACAAATTTAGCGCTATGTTAAGCAATCGTAATTGGACTTACGTAGAAGTCACAACTATTTGAGGTCGGGCAATAGACTTTTGGTGTTAATGCATGTTGAAGACATAGTATTATGAACTATGCTCATTAAAGATACCACACACAAAAATATGCAAAAGGTGTGGCCTAATTTCATCCATACTCATGTTAATCTTTCAATCAACTAGCATTAGGACTTTGAGATGTCATTGGCCAAAGTCAAATCAACCTTGACCAAGGCCCAACAACAAATAAGAAACTCAATTAAATCAATACAAATGGTCAACACAATTTAAATGGTATTTAATCAATTAAAAATAATAAAATAATGCATTAAATTTAAATATGTTTTGTCGAAATCCTAAAATCTCATCAAAACACCAAAGAAATGGCCATGAGATTTATCATAGGTCAAACAAGGTCAAACGACCTTGGAGAAAAAATTTCATAATTTTTGGATATTTAAAAATATTTTTAAATAATTAAAAACAAATGAAAAATCAATTAAGTTATGAAAAATATTAATAATGATCTAAAAAATAATTTTAATTCAGAATATGAAAGAGAAATATATTTGAATTTTTTTGGAGAAAGTCCCATATTTTTTGGATTAATATTAAATTTAATATGAATTATTGAAGAAAATGCAATTAAAATAAAATATCAGAAATTAAAAAATACGTGGACCATCAGATCCCCCTCATGAATTGAGGTGGCAAATCTGATGATCCAAAATGCGCGTTCCACAAAGACCTGAGTCAACCGCGTGGCACAAATGGTATTCACAAGGAACGATTAAGATTAAAACGTGAGACATGGATCACGTGGCTCAGACTCAAGACACATCAGCACCGGAGCCAGAGCTCCGGTTGTCTTCTCCGGTGAGCTTCACCGGACTGGTCAACATGAACCATCACCAAAAAAAAAACAAGGACATGATCTTAAATAAAAAATATTCCCTGAGCACGAATATGACCATGAACTGATAGCTTGAAGTCAAATCCATGTGATATTTGCACACTCTTTTCAACCTTCCAAATTTGGCAAATGATGATAACATGGTGCATGGGTGCGTATAGGCCCATGAACTGATAGCTTGAAGTCCAAAATGAATATATGTTGAAGAAAGCTTGGAATGCAAGGCAATTGAACATTGTTCCTTGAAGTTGGATCCATGCCAAATGATATCAGTCTGTTTAAGCCATGCGCAACCTATGCATTTCAAGTCCAAAATGAATGAATTTGAGCTCTTTGGAAAAGCGAGACCAAGAGGAACAAGTTTTATGTTGAACACTTTTTCATTTGGAGCTTGGAACTTGGAGAAATTTGAAATGGAGGTTTGGAAAAAATTGACATATCAAATTTTTTCTAAGTGTCAAGCCATATGTCTCAATATTCCACCTTGCTTAACTTTTTATGGGAGCTTCAAATGAGAAAAGTGTCTTCACCAAAGTTATAGATATCTCAAATACCTTCAAAATGGTCACTAATTTCATGTAATTAGGATTTGAAATGATAGAGTTATGCATTTTTGAAGTTTGGAAAAATCACTTGATCAATGGTATAGGTCAAAAGTGACCTATAATGTAGCCTCATATCACATGCTTAAAAAAGTTGAATTAGCTCCCACTCCAAACATAAAAGTTGAAGTAGACACATTGAATTTGATTTTTCAACTTAGAAATATTTCATATCATAAAAATTGAGCAAGTTATGGCCTTGGGAAGTTGACTTTCAAATTATGGTTTAGACAAAATGACCTATAATGTTTCAACATAGAAAATGACTTTCCAAGCAAAAATAGCTCTAGGTCTCAACATGAAAGTTGTTTTTAATGTCATTTAGAGTAAGTTTTCTCTTGGAATTGTTTTCATATGATGAAAATTGTAGGAGATAGGGTCTAGGGAGACCCAGTTTTGATTAGATGAATTCATTTGGCCAACCATCATCAACCAACTTGCTAATTTCCAATCCTCTTGACTTTCCTGGCTCATGGTAGATCATATATTCATAATATGATGAATTTTTAAGTGTCCCTTTAGAAATTTGATCAGTTGGTGAGATAGCTTGTTGGAGAAGTTACTCAAGATACCCAGTCAAACTAGGGTTTCCAAGGCAAATCACCCTCAAACTCTTGGAGAAAACTTGATTAATATAATATGTAGAGAATATTGGGACTCGTATATGATTTTTATAACCATTATTGAATCAATTCTTGGTTGTTCTCTTTATTCATGAGGGTCTCAAACCCTAGATGTGAACTTGATCAATCAATGAGATCATGCCCTACCTACAAAAGAGTTAGGCAAATACAAAGACATATTTTTGGTATTTTGGTTAGTGAAATGATAAAATTCAAGTATGATATAATCACAAAGTGTTTGGTGATCTCTCCCAAATCAAACCCAATGAAAGAGGGGTAAGGAGGATGCCAAGGTATGATCCCAATGCTTATGCTTATGATGGAATTACATGAGGGATCATAGGGTCAAAATTGGGGTCTTACAGCTGCCCCTATTTAAGGAAATTCTAACTGAGGAGGTGAAGGTTAAAAATCTTCGGCTCGACTCAGTAGAATGGGCTTAAATAACAACATATAGAAACAAATTTTGGTCCCTAAGAGACCTCATGATGCAAATGATATGAATGCAAAAACAAATTCTCTGTGGGGAGATATTGCCACAAAGGAAGAGAAATCAGGGAGACCGAAAGTCCGCAGGAGCACAATGCATTCCGTAAGGAAAACTCACTGGGGAGACAGAGACTCTGGGGGATAAAAAGGGACTTATGCGTAGGCCAGGCTACGACTGAAAACTTACTGGGGGACTCGAGGAATTCCATACAAATGGAAAGACTCAGCCGGGGAAATTAACAACATCTACAGGGGATATGAATAAATCAGGATAAAGACTGAAGCATTCGACTCATGCAGGGGAACAATGATTTCACTAAGGAAATGCGCACTCAACTCACATGGGGAAGATAAACTTCAACACAGGAGGAGCAAAAATTTATTATCTACTACCTGTTACTGGGTAAGGAGATAATAAAGATATGACAGAGAGAACATCCGTCATCGGTTAGGATGAACATATCAAGGATGACTCACTGAGAAACGCCATGAGGGAGTATTCATTACCGATTACTGGGTAAGAATAGCCTTGTTGGGGAAAAATGTAGAAAAATAGGATTTATAACTACTAGTTACTGGGCAGAAGACCACGGGGTGAGAGTATCCGTCATCGGTTAGGATGAACATATCAAGGATAAACTCGACAAGGAAGAAAACCAGTCACCAGTTAGGATAACATATCAAGGATAGACTTTCCTGGGGATGTTAAGGAGGATACCCGTCATCGGTTAGGATGAACATATCAAGGATATACCAACTGAACAAACAAGGGAGGAATTACATCTATCGAAAACTGGATAGAAAACCGTCGGAGAGAAAAATCCGTCACCGGTTAGGATGAACATATCAAGGATTATCTCTGCGAGGGGACAAAGTAGGATTTACAACTACTGGTTACTGGGCAGAAAACCAAATCAAAGAGAAAATCCGTCACCGGTTAAAGTGAACATATCAAGGATAGACTCTGAAAAAGGGAATAACCATAGGGATTACATCTATCAGTTACTGGATAAAATACCAAAGAATAGAAAATACGTCACTGGTTAAAGTGAACATATCAAGGATAGACTCTGCACAGGAAAAAGTATGATTTACGACTACCAGTTACTGGGTAGAAAACCAACAAGGAGAAGAAAACCCATCATCAATTAAGATGAACATATCAAGGATTAACTCTCTGAGGAACAAAATAGGGATTACAACTACCTTTTTACTGGGTAGAATACCAAAAGTGAGAATATCCGTCACTGGTTAAAGTGAACATATCAAGGGTAGACTCCTGCGGGGGAAGAAAAGATATCCGTCACCGATTAGGATGAACATATCAAGGATATACTTTTCGAGGAAAAGATCCACTAGGGATTTCGCTAAGGAGAAAAAGGGTACTTTTGTCGGGTATTGGGCAAGAAGTAACAAACTACCAACTAAGAAGAATATTACTGGTTACTGGGTAATAGACTCTTAGGGGACCAAAATATCTATCTATGTAAGAGCTAGAAAGAAAACGGTCAATCAAGACTCAACCCATTGAGGACATAACTCAAGGGGAGTAATTCCATCCAAAAAATTTCCTGGAGAGGAAACTGAAATAACAATCATCCACGAGGAAACAAACTCAGTGGGGAAACTGAGAAAGGTTAAAGTCTTTCTGTTTAAGGGGCTGACACTCTATAATTGAAAGAGGACAGATGCCAGATTTGGTATGGGGACAAAGTACCGCCATAACAGAGAATGAGAATCTCAAAAAAATCAAATATGAAGATGCATGATATGCAAATTATGAAATTATATGAATGTATGTATATGTATATATGGTGATTATGTTGACAAAACGATCATGAAGGATGCGGAGGTGTCGCGAAGAAATTGAACCACCGGTACAACCCTCAGTCAATTCAGAACAGAGAGATCAACATCCCCAAGGCTCAACCCATACTGGGGAAAGACGGAGGAGATCTGCTGAGGATAAAACATCCAATCTGTGGGGAATTTTAGGTCAACACCATAAAATGGGAGACAACCCTACTGGGGAAGAAATCAAAAATTGCTCAAGGACAAGGAGGAAACTTTGACTGGGAGCAAAGATAGATGGCGACTGGTGAAAACACCAAAGTGATCTATTGGGGAAAGATCAAACATTTTTGATGAAAATCCACCTGCTGAGGAAACATGAACTCCGCTGGGGAAGGCTGAAACTCTGTTGGGGACAAGAACACACCGCAACCAACTCAGCTAGGGATAAAGAAAGAAGCTCCGACGGGGATCGAACACTCCACCGAGGAACAGAATCAACACAAACGTCTAAGGATACCTAAAGAATTAACTGCTTGGGGAACCTCTGTAAGACCCTAATTTTGACCCTAAGATCCCTCATGTCATCATATCATTACTCATTTGCATTTACCTCAAGGATCATAACATCTTGGCTCCTTAACCCTGGGTTGGGATATGTGTGAGTTGGTTTGAAGAACACCAAGAATGCTTGAATTGTATATTATTTCTTTTCTTATTTTGTTTACTAATCAAAGCACAAAAATATGACACTAACATCTTTTGTTTTATAGCTTAAGCAATCATAAGATCCAAGGCTCCTAGAAGGCCTCTATGCTCAAAGAATGGCCAGGTGAAGGTGAAAGAAAGCATGAAAATGGTTCACAAAGCTCTCATTCACCATATATGCCTCCCAAGTATCTCAATTTGTCAATTTGATCAAGATAAACCAAAGGGCTTGAGGATTGCTTCCCAAGGAAACCCTAATTCAGCTGCGCATTGACTGTGCCTTGCTCATGAAGCAACCTCAACCCATGATCAAATACAACCAAGGTAAGTTCTTTAATTCATAATTTAATGCATATTTGAGCTTATGTAAGTTCCCTCAATCACCAATTCATCAAGATTTGAAGTTTAGACTTGAGAAGTTGATCAGTCAATTCATCTGACTATTTTGGAATCCACTGAGACCTAACGTTTAATGTGTTTGTCAAATGAAGATGACCCAAAGAGAAAAACTGTCATTAAGAACCATATGAACAACTTTCATGTTCATCAAAAATTTATTTGAAGCATGGAAGTTCATCATCCATTTCAAAACATTATAGGTCATTTTGACTGAAACCCTAATTTTAGGTCAACTTCCCAAGGGCATAACTCACTAATTTTTCATGATTTAGAGGTGGGATCAAATTAATTGGAAAGTTTAATATGTCTACTTAAATTGTTATGTTGAACAAATATTCATAATCCTAAAACAAGTACATGTGATAAAACAAAACATTATAGGTCACTTTGGACCAAAACCATTGAAATATGAAAAGGTCCAACTTCAAGTGCCCATAACTTTCTCATCAAAAATCCAAATGATGCAAAACTTAAGTCCAAATTTATTGTTTTGAAAATATCTACAACGTTTGTGTTGAAGGTTTTGTCATTTGAGGCTTTCATCATTGAAACAGAAGGGCTTAAAGTTGGTCCATTTTGGTAAAATTCACACACACATGTTTTGCACTTTGAACTTTATAATCATTTTTCAATAATTTCCCAACTCCAAATGGATTTTTTTTCAACATAACAATTGTTCCTCATGTAAATACCTTTGCAAACATTACCCACACGGCCATGTTTAATTTTTGCAAAGTGCATTTTTGAAGAGGTGAAAGTTTGTATGCATTTATGGAAACAATGTTGAAACTTCATACACTAGCCAATTCATTCCAATCTGCACGTCCAAATTCAGTTTGCTAATGATTAGCTTGCATTTGCAATTGAGTTTGGGCCTCACATGCGCCTGTACAGGCCCATGCATGGAGGATCCAAACTCATGCACACATGAATTTTGCCTTGCTTGCATCATGCTTCATTATAAATACAAGTGCTCAGCTTCATCCATGACCAACCTTAAGGCGCCTAATACTCTGCAGAATTAGAATCCCACACCTCACCTAAAGGAATTTTACATTTCTCTTTCAATTTTTCAGTTTCAATTTTCAACTTCCTTGGTTGATTATTGAACTCCAATTCCTTAGCCTAACTTCATTTCCATCTCAAGATCACACTGCAAGAGAGAATTGGAAGAGATCGTGCCTTGTAGAGCTGCACTTCAAAGGTTGTTGTTCAAACTTTTTCCATTCGAATCTCCTTGGATCTTGCTCATCTCTTATGTTTGTTGGTTCCTCTGAAGTCCTCTCATAAGAGGTAATTGATTGGTGTATTTAATTTCATAAATTGAGCATACTCAGATTGAACTCCATAATTTTCTCTATCAGATTTCTCCTTCTATGAGAGTCTAGAGGAGAAACCAATGGCACAGAGGTGATGTACATCACCCCAGCTTTCCAATGGTATGAGGATCGTGCATTTTGGTTAACTTTGCAAAACCTACAATTCCACCGGAGTTGGCTTGCTCGCTGGAGAAGACGGTGGTGTACACCACCATCCCCTATGCGTGGCTGCATCTGGATCGTTTGATCTCTTTTCCAGTTTGAATCATGACCTTTAGATGTTATGACTTTTAATAATGCTGCGTGTTTCTCATTTGACCAAAGCCTTTGGTGCGCGCGCTTCCTTGCCCTCAGATCTTCCACGCCATTTAATGAATTAAGATCCAACGCGCCAGGCTTTTTCTAATTTCTGATTTATTTTATTTTATTTTATTTATTTCATTTTATTTCAAAACTTCATAACTCTTTCATTTTTAATCAAAAAAATATGGGACCAATTGCATTATTTCCCTTTTAATTCTAGTTTCTGAAAATGATTTTTAATTTTTTCTATGATGTCATTTGACATTTTTTGTGAATTTTCTCTTTTCTGGTTATTTTAAATTCATTTTAAATAGTTTCCAATATTCAAAAAATGCAAAAATATTTTCTTTACATCTTTGAATGATGATGAATCTATGAAAAATATTCTCATCAATTTCTTAATTGATTTGAGATTTATTTGAGATTTTAGTTCAAATATGTTATTTTTTTATTCATTTTAATTGTTTAAAATTAGTTTCTGGTTTCTGAAAATGGTGAAATTTTTTGTCAAACTTTGTTTGACCTTGTTGAACTTAGGATGATCCATTTGGACTTTTCCAAGTTGATTTGAAATGGATTTGAAGTTTGACCTTTATTTGTTTATTTTAATTCAAGTATTATTTTAATTCAAGTATTATTTTAATTCAAGTATTATTTTAATTCTCAAAAATACCAAAAATATTTTATTTGTTGCTTGACTTCTAAACTTCATCTTGCTTCTGTTTACCATTGATTGACTTTGATTCTATTCATGTTTGATCAATGTGTGTTGGATATTTCATTTGAATTCCATTTATGTACATTCTTATTTTTCTTCTTCTTCATCATCTTTTTTCTTTTTGATCAATGAGTTAAAGATTGGTGGTTAGCCTTGACATATGAGAGGCTTAACCTTCCTTGGTTCAAATCAAGTTCATCTTGATCAAAGATCAAGTGAATTGCTTTGCATTAAGGATAGGTTGCTTCTTGGTCAAGCAAAAAACCTAAATCAATACAAGATCATTCTTCCTTTTCTTTTGGCATGGCAAGTTGTAGGAGCTTGGCTTACTAGTCATGGTCTCTAACTTGTATTTGTTGCCTATAGTTTTATTGACCGGCCTCAGATAGGTGTGACTACTATATTAGTCCACTTACGATTGCTTAACATAGAGCTAACTTGCCTTATGGCACACTAACACTAACTAATAACCACTAACTTTTAATTAAAGCATTTAATTTTTGCAATTTATTTTATGCAATTTAATTTCTTGCACATTAATTCATTTGCTTTTGACCTTTGCTCACTTGGGCTCATGTTTATGTTAATGCAATCTGCCTTTTGCTCACTTGAGCATATTATTGTGTATATACTATTATGCTTGTTTTGTTTTCATTGTGTGAATCCAATGCAAATGGACAAAGGACTTAGATTTTAGGACTTTACCTATGCTAATGGAGTTTGAAGAGCAACTAGGCCTCACGCCTTTAGAGTGCTAAAAATGTCAAAGAGCAACTAGGCCTCATGCCTTTAGAATGCTTAATGTTGAAGATGAATTGAAAAGGCTTAATTCTAAACCCACTTTTGTCCTTTCTTTCTATTGCATTGTGGAACTTTTTGATTTGTGTGCTCTTATGTGCTAGGGATCCTAACTTGAGCCAAGTAGAAGAACCATTGTCATGAGCATCCAAAGTGAGAGATACAAAAGCCATTGGAAGATTCCTAGGGGCTTGCTTGTTTGCTTGATTGCTTGAGTTATTTGCTTATAGCTTGCTAATCCAAAGGGAAAGGGAACAACTTGGATCATCACTATGATCTCAAGAAGGGAACTCCATTATGGTTTTATTTCTCTTCCTTCATCTTTGTATGTCTAGGATCTAGCCATTGTTCTTCTTCCCTCCATTCTAACCCAAGCCAAACTTTTGTGCAAACATTAACTTTTGTTTTCAAAATTAGAAACCTAAGCACTATGCTTTTGATTTTTTTTCAAATTCTTTTCATAAAACTTATTTTGAATTGAATTCTAAGTCAACATTGACCTTACTTTGTAAATACTTTTCATTGGTAAATACAACTCACTCAATTGTTTTTGTGGTTTCAATGGCCACTTCTTGCCAAAGCTTTTCATAAACATTAGCTATTAGGTTTGAGTTATCTTAGTGGATGATATAATACTCACCTGTATCCTTAGTGATGGACAATAAGTCTTCCATGCTTATTATAGGGTTAACCCCTCACTAGCATGTTAAAGCTCTCCTCACATGGTGGATTTGTGGTTTTAGGTTGAGTTTTCTCCCTTTGATAACAAAAGGCCTTAAGCCTTTTGACCAATCAATTCACCAATTTCTTTTTGAGATTTATAGGACGTAGTGCGAAGGTCGGTCAAGTGTAAGATTTGATACGATTGTTACGCGATACTACACTCATAAGAGTCTCTCTTGAGAATATATTTGGAATACGAGTAGTCGTTTATCCGATAATATCTGAAAGATGGGATGATGACTATGGGAACATCTTGTAGAACATGATGGTCAGGTTTAACCATAGTACACTCCCTTTGGGTGGTTCTTAACCGAGACTCCATGCTCGTGACTTGCAACAAACCCTTGATTCATGGTTGATCCGTTCTTGTGTATCCTTAATATCAATGGAACTTGGGTGTTGATAAGGTGTAAACCATAATCCACCAAAATGGATGATTGATATTAAGGATGACTTGATCCATCCCATGACCTTTGTGTGGTGTGCTTTGCTTGATCCTTGAGTATGATTGTTGCATCCATGCATTCATGCATCCATACACATGCATATCCTCAACAATGAGAAAATTTTCAAGGAACTTAAGAGGTCTATTTGAAAATTTTCTGACATGGATAAGAAAAGAAGGAATACAAAGAAGTACAGTTTCAGACAACCCGACTTGAAAGAGTTAAGGAGTTTGGCATCCTATGTATTAGATCCCTTAGAGTTTAAGGCTCTTCATGGGAAGCTTCTGTCTATTCTTGCTACTCAAGTGGATGAAGGTCTGATGAGTGTGTTGGTGCAGTTCTATGATCCCTTGTACCGTTGCTTCACATTTCCGGATTTCCAGCTTTTTCCTACGCTTGAGGAGTATGCCTATCTTGTGGGTATACCTATTCTAGATCAGTTGCCGTTCAGTGGCTTGGAGAGAGTCCCTACTTCTCAAGAGATTGCTGATCTGTTGCATATAGATGAATCTATTGTTGGTGCTCATATGACTACCAAAGGTGGAATTCAAGGTCTCCCATCTGATTTCCTCATTGCTCAAGCTACTATGTATGGGAAGGCCATGAGTGAGGACGCCTTTGAGGCCATATTTGTACTTCTCATCTATGGGCTAGTGTTATTTCCCAACATCGACAAGTTTGTGGATGTGAACGCTATTAGGATCTTCTATACTCTTAATCCCGTTCCTACTCTATTGGGTGACACTTATTTCTCTTTGCATATGAGGAATGCAAAAGGTGGTGGTACCATTGTGTGCTGTTTGCCTCTGTTGTACAAGTGGTTTATTTCGCACTTGCCACAGACGGTCACCTTCAAGGAGAACAAAGGATGTCTACGGTTGTCCACGAGACTTATGTCTCTCACTAATGATGATATCTTTTGGTATAACCGTGTACATGATGGTGTGAAGATTATCGACTCTTGTGGTGAATTCTCCAATGTGCCTCTTCTTGGTACATGTGGTGGGATTAACTACAACCCTATTTTGGCACGGCGTCAGCTTGGGTTCCTCTTAAAGGATAAACCTAATAACATTTTGTTAGAAGGTGTGTTCTTTCAAGAGGGTAAAGATCCCCAAAACTTGAAGGGTAGAATGGTCTGCGCCTGGCGCAAGGTTCATAGGAAGGGAAAGAAAGAGCTTGGTCCGAAGAATTGTATCGCTTTGGAACCCTATACCTTATGGGTTAGGAGGAGAGCTTCTGAGTACCTTATGCCTTATGATTACCCGAGACCTACCCCTATGGTTATGGTTGGGCCTTCAACCCTCCCTAACCAAGGAGTAAAGGAGTTGAGAGACGAAGTTTGTTCGCGTGCTTGGGTCCGTGAGCGAGAGGAGCTACTTCAGCAGCTTAGAGATAAGGATGCGTTGATAGAGTTTCTTGAGAATCAGGTTATCAACAAGCCTGATGATATGGTCACTTATCTTCTTCCTCAGTCTTCCAGGTTTTGGAAGAGGAAGTACGATCGACTCGCCAAAGAGAAGGCGGATATGGAGGCAGCCTATGAGAGAAAGGTGAAGAGGCTTCGTGCAGCTTATCTTCCAGTCTCGAGAGCTTTGGATGACTGTTTCTAGGGTTCCATAGGATGTTCATTTTCCTCCTCTCTTGTATTGTATTTGGTTACCAAGACTATACTTCTTTGGTGTAAAACTTTTTCCAGATATTATTGATATGATATTTCCATGTATGTCTAAATGATTAATATTTTCCAAATGTTTGTAAATAGAACTCTAAAAGTTCCTTTGATTAAAAAAATAAATCATATGCACAAGCATTGCATGCATCATGTGCATAAGCAGGTTTTGTTCCAGGGCTTCTTGTTCAGTGGTCTAACTCTGTGTTCTTCATTTATTTTGAAGACAAGCTGATGCACCGGTACTACACCAGAGCCAACTCTTCAAAGTTGATGGATCACCTAGAGCAAGAGAACAGAGAATTGAGGAGGAAGTGGCAAGATTGACTGCCCTGATGGAGGCTTTCTTGGCCGCCCAGAGCCAATCTTCTCCAACGCCTTCAACTCCTCCCTAGAGGACGGTCATCTCAGAGGTTGCTTCCTCTCCCGTGCCTGCTGTCAGTGCCCACTTCGCGCCTACTGCTATGCCAGCCGGGTTTCCCTGGGGGATGCCCGCGAACTTTGTTCCAGAGGGTCTCGCCCCAACTTTTGCTTCTTTGCAGGCATCTAGCCCAGTCCTCGCTGTGCCACCTCCGGTCGTGCATACTTTGCCGAGAGTAGATGACACCATCTACCACTCTGAGTCATCTGAGGGCCCAGACGTGTATGAAAAAATGGATGCCATGAATGATCAATTCCCTGAGCTTCGTAAGGAACTCAAAACTCTTAGAGGGAAGGACCTCTTCGGCAAATCTGGTGCTGAGCTTTGCCTTGTGCCTAATGTCAAGATTCCTGTCAAATTCAAAGTGCCTGACTTTGAAAAGTATAAAGGAAACACTTGCCCGCTCAACCAATTGGTTATGTATGCACACAAGATGTCGACTCAGACCGACAACGATCAACTCCTAATCCACTACTTCCAGGACAGTCTGTCCGGTGCCGCTTTGAGATGGTACATGGGCCTAGATAGTGCGAACATCCTCTCCTTCAACGACCTTGGCGAAGCCTTCATCAAGAAATACAAATATAATGTTGATATGGCTCCCGATAGGGACCAACTGAGGGCCATGTCCCATAAGGACAAGGAAACTTTTAAGGAGTACGCCCAGAGGTGGCGAGAATTGGATGCACAGATTGTGCCTCCGCTAGAAGAGAAGGAAATGACCAAGATCTTTCTGAAGACCTTGAGTTCATTCTATTATGAGCGGATGATTGCTAGCGCTCCTTCTGACTTCACCGAGATGGTGAATATGGGGATGCGTCTAAAGGAGGGAGTCATGGAAGGGTGTCTGGCTAGAGAAGAAGGCTCTTCTGCCAAATGTTATGGGGCATTTGCAAAGAAGAAAGATGGAGAGGCATATGTTGTGACCTCCCATGTTAAATCTAAAAGACCCTATGTGAAGTGGAAGACTGTGCGTCCAGCCAGTAACCAGCACCAGGTGGCTCATATAGCACATATTTTCAGAGAAAATAAGCAATATCAACATCATAATCAGAACCAGCAACAACAACATCAACAATATCAACAACAACAGCACCGTCCTCAACAGCAGGCCTACCAGCCTCGAAACAACAATCAAACCAGCACAAGCTATGATAGGAAGAGGGTCACTTTTGATCCTATTCCGATGACCTACGCAGAGCTATATCCTTCTTTAATTGAAAGGAAGCTGATCACTCCACGTGATTCACCTATTATACCTACCAACCCTCAGTGGTGGTATAAGCCCGAGCTTCACTGTGTTTATCACTCCGGTGCTCCCGGACATGATGCGGAGAATTGCTACCCATTGAAGACCAAGGTTTCAAGACCTTGTGAGAAGCGGTATATTGTTTTTCGAGGACGTAGGTCCCAACGTAAAGAAGAACCCATTGCCCGAGCATGGGAAGTCTGCTGTCAACATGGTTCAGGGTTGCCCTGGTAAATATAAGGTCAGATATGTCAGCCATATCCGACAATCTTTGGTCGAAATGCACAAACTGTTGTATGGATACAGTCACTACGAGCATGACCATGATAGTTGCGTGTTTGCACTGTCAATGAGAGAGGATGTCGTCAAGTCAGGAAAGACATCCAAGAAATGTTGGATCATGGTGTGATAGAGATACTTCAGAATCGTGATGATGATGAAGTGAATGTGATATCCTCTGTCTTCAGGATCCCAGAGCCTGTTGTTGTCAAATACGATGGCAGCAAGCAGAAGGCTTCTCCTACTCTCATTATTAAGCCACCTTGCCCTGTTCCATACTCTTGCAATAAAGATATTCCCTATCGTTATAATGCGGTCGCATTAGAAGATAGGAATGATGTGCCCTTACCCTCCACTTCTGTTGTGAATATCGCTGATGTCAGTGGTTTGACCCGTAGTGATCGTGTTTTCTCGGCACCGCCGAAACCCCAAGCTGACACTAGAAGAGCTGATGCTGCTGATAGTGTCGTTCATCCGGTTGGGAATTCTTCTTCTTCTTCGAATCCGGAACTTGCTGTTGCCAGACCTGCCGCTGCTGTTAGAACTCCTGTTCCTACTGGCCAGAATGGCGTGATGAAATAGGACTGTGATGAGATGTTGAGGCTCATCAAGAGGAATGAATACAATGTTGTAGATCAGCTGCTACAAACGCCTTCAAAGATATCAGTGCTGTCTTTGTTAATGAACTATGAGCCACACTGAGAAGCTTTGTAGAAGGTGTTGGGCGTGGCGTATGTAAATCATGATGTCACAATAGATCAATTTGATAGCATTGTTGAAAACGTTACTGCTTGTAACAATCTGAGCTTCTGTGATGCTGATCTCCCCGAGGAGGGAAGAGACCACAATTTGGCACTTCACATCTCCATGAACTGTAAGGACGATGCCATGTCTAATATGCTGGTAGACACTGGATCATCACTCAATGTGTTGCAAAAATCCACTATGGCTAAACTTTCATACCAGGGGCCTCCCATGAGGCATAGTGGAGTGGTCGTCAAAGCTTTTGATGGATCGCGTAAGACTGTGATTGGCGAGGTTGAGCTCCCAGTCAAGATTGGACCTAGTGATTTCCAGATCACTTTTCAGGTCATGGATATCCACCCATCATATAGATATTTGTTGGGAAGACCATGGATTCACGAGGCAGGCGCCGTGACATCCACCCTCCACCAAAAGTTGAAGTTCGTCAAGAACAAAAAGTTGGGGGTGGTATGGGGAGAGAAGGCTCTCTTCGTAAGCCATATGTCTTCCTTTTCTTATATTGATGCTGAGGACAAAGTTGGGACGCCATTCCAAGATTTGTCTATTGCTGAGCCTTCTAAGAAAGTAACTTCTTCATTTGCATCGTACAATGATGCGAAGTTGGCCATTGAGCATGGCGCAACTATTGGTTTAGGACAAATGATCAAGCTGGAAGACAATAAATCCCGGGCTGGAATAGGGTACTCTTCAGGCACTTTCAACAAGCACGGTATGTTTCAGAGTGGTGGTTTCATCCACACGGTTGAAGACGAGGAAGCTGCTGATGTTGTGGGAGATGATGCAGAGGAAGATTCTGGCAACTTTGTCATCCCTGGAGGGGTCTGCAATAATTGGGTCGCTGTTGATGTTCCAACAGTTGTCCATAAGTCCACGTAATGTTCATTTTTGTTTAAAAACCCTTCTCCCATGCCAAAAGGAGAAGTGATGACATTGTTGGCACATAAATACAATGATATTCGTTCAATAAATTCATGTTAAATGTTTGTTTTTCCAAATTATTTTCACTTTTTGCTTTTTGCATGAAATTGGTGATCACCATAAAACCCTAAAAAGAGAATAAAATCAATCTTTTCATCTGCATAATGATTTGCCTTGTTTGAATTCTAAAATCTCTTTTATATCCAAAATCATTATGCAGGTTGATCAAACCCATTGAACATAATGATCCAACACCATCTCCCAACTTTGAGTTCCCTGTATTTGAGGCCGAAGAAGATGATGTTGAAGAGATTCCTGATGAGATTACTCGTCTACTTGAGCACGAAGAGAAGATCATTCAGCCACATCTTGAGAATCTGGAAACAGTCAACTTGGGGTCTGAGGATTGTGTTCGAGAGGTGAAGATTGGGGCACTCCTTGAAGAGTCTGTGAAGAAGGGGTTGATTGAGTTGCTACGAGAATACGTTGATGTCTTTGCCTGGTCATATGAAGACATGCCTGGTTTGGATACTGATATCATGCAATATTTCCTGCCTTTGAAGCCTGAGTGCGTGCCTGTAAAGCAGAAGCTCAGAAGAATTCACCCTGATATGGCAGTGAAGATCAAAGAAGAAGTTCAGAAGCAAATTGATGCGGGGTTTCTGGTTACTTCTACATATCCTCAATGGGTGGCTAATATTGTGCCTATGTCTAAGAAAGATGGAAAAGTCCGAATGTGTGTGGACTATAGAGACTTGAATAAAGCTAGTCCAAAATTTGATTTCCCTCTACCACATATTGATATGTTGGTAGATAATACAGCTAAATTCAATGTCTTCTTATTTATGGACGGATTTTACGATTATAACCAAATCAAAATGGCACCTGAGGATATGGAGAAGACAACATTCATCACACCTTGGGGAACATTCTGTTATCGAGTGATGCCCTTCGGTTTGAAGAACGCCAAAGCCACGTATCAAGGCGTTATGACTACCTTGTTTCACGATATGATGCAAAAGGAGATCGAGGTGTATGTTGATGATATGATTGCAAAGTCAAGAACGAAAGTTGAAGATATTGAGCACTTGTTGAAGCTTTTCCAGCGTTTGAGGAAGTATAAACTCCGCCTGAATCCGAACAAGTGTACATTTGGAGTTCATTCCGGCAAGTTATTGGGCTTCATTGTCAGCGAGAGAGGTATTAAAGTTGATCCTGCCAAGGTCAAAGCAATACAAGATATGCCTGCGCCCAAAATTGAGAAGCAAGTCCGAGGTTTTCTTGGCCGCTTGAATTATATTTCCAGATTTATATCACACATGACTGCCACATGTGCGCCAATATTCAAGCTCCTCCGGAAAGATCGGTGTCATGATTGGACCGAGGATTTCCAGAAGGCCTTTGACAGTATTAAAGAGTATCTGTCCGAGCCTCCGATTCTGTCTCTGCCTGTGGAAGGGAGACCCTTGATTATGTATCTGACTGTTTTTGAAGACTCTATGGGTTGTGTCCTAGGTCAGCAAGATGAATCAGGGAAGAAGGAGTATGCCATCTACTATCTAAGTAAGAAGTTCACTGATTATGAGTCTCGATACTCAATGCTTGAGAAAACATGCTGTGCTTTGGCTCTGGCCGCTAAGCGTTTACGCCAGTATATGTTGAATTATACGACTTGGTTGATATCCAAAATGAATCCAATCAAGTATATCTTTGAGAAGCCTTATTTAACTGGGAGGATTTCCCGTTGGCGGATGCTATTGTCTGAGTATGATATTGAGTATCGAGCAAAGAAGGCTATTAAAGGTAGTATCTTGGCTGACCATTTGGCACATCAACCAATTGAGGATTATCAGTCTGTTCAGTATGACTTCCTTGACGAGGAGATTCTGTATTTGAAAATGAAAGATTGTGATGAGCCTACACTCGATGAAGGGCCAGAACCGGGTTCCCAATGGAGCATGGTGTTTGATGGCGCTGTAAATCAATATGGAAATGGTATTGGGGCAATGATTATTACTCCCTAGGGCACACATTTTCCTTTTATAGCAAGACTAACTTTCAAATGTACGAATAATATGGCGGAGTATGAGGCATGTATTATGGGATTGGAAGAGTGTATTGATCTTAGGATCAAGCATCTTGATATTTATGGTGATTCGGCCCTTGTTGTTAATCAGATCAAGGGTGAATGGGAGACGAATCAGCCTGGCCTCATCCCATACAGAGATTATGTGAGGAGCATTTCAACTTTCTTTACTGAGGTTGACTTCCATCACATTCCTCTAGATGAGAATCGGATGGCAGATGCGCTTGCTACACTCGCTTCGATGATTGTGGTGAAATTCTGGAATGAAGTCCCCAATATTACTGTGATGCGCTTGGATAGACCAGCTCATGTATTTGCAGTAGAAGAAGTAAAAAATGATTAGCCATGGTATTATGATATCAAGTGTTTTCTTCAGAGTCAGATTTACCCGCCTGGGGCATCTGTTAAAGATAAGAAGACTTTGAGAAGATTATCTGGCAGTTTCTATCTTAATGGCGATGTGCTTTATAAGAGGAACTTTGACATGGTTCTGTTCAGATGTGTGGATAGACACGAAGCAGACCTGTTGATGACTGAAGTCCATGAGGGTTCATTTGGTACTCAGTCCAATGGGCATGCCATGGCAAAGAAGATGTTGAGAGCAGGCTACTATTGGTTGACAATGGAGGCTGACTGCTACAAATACGTGAAGAAATGCCATTATTGTCAGATTTATGCAGATAAGATTCATATTCCCCCGACACTTCTGAATGTGATTTCATCACCATGGCCTTTCTCTATGTGGGGAATTGACATGATTGGCATGATAGAGCCGAAAGCGTCCAACGGTCACAGATTTATTCTCGTAGCAATTGATTACTTCACCAAGTGGGTCGAAGCTGCATCATATGCGAACGTGACCAGGCAGGTGGTTGTGAAGTTTATCAAGAATCAACTCATATGTCGTTATGGTGTGCCAGATAAGATCATTATTGATAATGGATCTAACTTGAACAACAAGATGATGAATGAGCTGTGTAGCGAGTTCAAGATTGCACATCATAATTCTTCTCCATATAGACCCAAGATGAATGGGGATGTTGAAGTTTCTAATAAGACATCAAAAAGATTATTCATAAGATGGTTGTTACGTACAAATATTGGCATGAGATGCTGCCATTTGCTTTGCATGGATATCGTACATCTGTCCGCACTTCAACAGGGGCAACCCCTTTCTCTCTTGTTTATGGCATGGAGGTTATGCTCCCCGTGAAGGTTGAGATCCCATCAATGAGAGTCTTGATGGAAGCCAAGTTGACTGAGGCTGAATGGGTTCAGAGTCGTTATGACCAGCTGAACTTAATAGAAGAGAAGAGACTGGCCACCATGTGCCATGGCCAGTTATATCAGCAAAGGATGAAGAAAGCCTTTGATAAGAAGGTCAAGCCTCGTGTGTTCCGAGAAGGTGACTTTGTGCTCAAGAAAGTCTTGTATTTCGCGCCCGATTCCAGGGGCAAGTGGAATCCAAACTATGAAGGTCCATATGTTGTCAAGAGAGCCTTTTCAGGCGGCGCTTTGATAATTACAACTATGGATGGGGAGGATTTCACTCGTCCTGTGAATTCAGATGCAGTCAAGAAATACTTTGCCTAAAATAAAAACAGAATAGCTCGCTAAGCTGAAAACTCGAAAGGGCGGCTTAGGCAAAAATGAGCGTCTCTGTGGATTGAAAACCCGAAAGGGCGATCTAGGCAAAAGTTAGAGACATAAAAAATGATGAATATATATCCCGCTAGATTGAGTACCTCACCCTGGGGCAATCTAGGCAAAAATTAGGGATTTGGCAAGTAACTGCATCTTGACAAGACCTTGTTTTTCAACCGTCTTCTGTCAAAGAATTTCGCTCAGTCATCGTTGTAACACCCCAAAATTTGCCCTCCTTATTCACGCATTCATTTTTAGGTCATTTAACATTAGATATATTGCATTTCATCATGTCAATCGGGATTAGCTCCAAGAAGCTTGAACATCATCCAAGACACTTTGTGGGTTCTATTTAGATGATCAGTCAACACAAGGGAAAGACTTGAGTTACTTCCAACAGGGGTCTATTCGTCAGTCAAAACGTTAATCTTGAAGGAGCAAAGGTTTGTTCATGAGCTGTCATGCTCGCTAGGCGAAGCCCACGTGTTTTAATAAATAAAATAAAAAAATAAAAAAATAAAAGAAAAAATCTTGGACTTGGACCTCTCTCATTTGAGCCCACAAAGCCATGAAAATCAGGTTATAAAAGAGGGAGAACAGACAGAAAAAGGAAGAGAAGCAAAACACTCTGAGGTTTCCTTGAAACAAAACCCTGGACAAAACCTGGAGAGAAACCTAGACAGAGAGAGTGAGAATTAATCTGCAGCAACCTCCAGGCAACTCTGAAAGGTTCATTCTGACTCACACACTTTCAACTCAAGCAAACCCAAACATTGGTTTGCAAATCCAGCCGTGCCATTTGATTTCAACCGATCTCTCCAATCAGGTTTGCCCTTATTCCCATTACCTTTGTGCTTTGAAGTTGAATACTCTGAATGTTTGAGGTATGATGGATGAATTTCATTAGGTTTTTGCCCACGGGTTCATAATTATGTATGAATGTATAAATAATTCCTTGAATGCTTAATCGTTTAATTTCTGAAGTGTATGCCACAGGGTTTGAGCTTTCTGAAACCATACTGTTATCCATGAAAAAAATGCTTATCGTGTTTCACTAACCCTTTTGTTGAGTTTTTGTGAAGGCTCACATGACTTTTGCAGGGATAGCTCGCTGGATATTCTACTTTGCTTGTGGGATACCATTTGGGAGATTTATTCTGATTGCCTTGTTGTCACGTTTACTTTATACATGTTTGTTTTGTATGTGTTCGTATCCCCATAGGTAGCGCGGTTCCTTCGTCAAGGACTGCCTTTTTGCATGAGCATCCCTAACCCTACCAACTCATTGATTTTTATTCTCCTAAGAACACATTAACTCCTTCTACTACAGGCGAGTAAGTCTCCAAAGGTCGAGCATCCGGTAGATTGCGTAGTAACGTCGTTCGTCCAAAACCCAATCCATAACCCCGTAGTTAGCCGAAATATGGCTTGCTCTGATTCTCATTCCAGATGAGATACGTAGGCATAAGACGCGATGTCTTAGCGAGCATAATTACCCTTAACCCCTAGGTAGCCGAGCTACGAAGACTCTGATTCTCATATTCAGATGAGATACGTATGCAGTGGATGCGACATCCGTGCGAGTCATTTTCTTTTGACCATTTTTTTAGTAAATAACACATTAGATAAACCCACACCCTTTAGACAAGAACTACAAAAGTGGATCCCGTAGAGTACTACAGATGCGTAGGGGTGCTAATACCTTCCCTTCGTATAATCGACTCCCGAACCCAAGATTTGGTTGCGAGACCCTGTCTTGTCCTTTCCTTTTTCCAGGTTTACTACGAGCGTTTCCTTTCCCTCCTTTGGGATAAATAACGCACGCTGGCGACTCTCCTGTCTTTCTTCGTCGGTTGTTTTTTTTTGGATTCCATTTTTCAGGTTGCGACAGCTGGCGACTCTGCTGGGGACCCGGTTTCCCTAAGCGAGTCCCTCCTAGCTTTTGTAGGTTGTTTTTTTATTGGGTGTTTATTCTTTTGTATAGTTATTTATCTTTAAGCATTTACCTGCTTTATTGCATTGTGTACATATGACTGCCGTATCTGTTGGTTCTGTTTGTGAGATGAGTTCTATACCCGAATTCGAGTGCACTTAGGATAGGAGAATGGCATAGTCTTGTTGACTTGTGTGGAGTTATTCCTTAGCAAGTTGACTTGCAAGCCCGTTCACTTGGTGGAGGTCATGTTGGGATCAATAATGTCACACAAGTAAGTTGTGGTTAGACATTACTTTTTCCAATATAGACCTTAAAAGCCAAGGACCTTAGTTTACCAAACCCATCTTGGCCTATTCGTAGGACGTAGTGCGAAAGTCGTTCAAGTGTAAGATTTGATACGATTGTTACGCGATACTACACTCATAAGAGTCTTTCTTGAGAATATTTTTGGAATACGAATAGTCGTTCCTCCGATAATATCCGAAAGATGGGATTATGACTATGGGAACCTTTTGTAGAACATGTTTGGCAGGTTTAAACCTTAGTACACTCCCTTTGGGTGGTTCTTAACCTAAACTCCATGCTCGTGACTTGCAACAAACCCTTGATTCATGGTTGATCCGTTCAGGTATCTTTAATATCAACGAAACTTGGGTGTTGATAAGGTGTAAACCATAATCCACCAAAAATGGATGGTTGATATTAAGGATAACATGATCCATCCCATGACCTTTGTTTGGTGTGCTTTGCTTGATCCTCTTAATTTCTCTCCAGGCAGTGCAACCTGACAGATGTTCAAGCGGATCCAGCAATTCTGGTTGACATGCCATTGCATTGCATAACATCATCTGCATATTTGCATCCAACATCTCATGCTTATTCATTTGCAGGGTATTCCCTTTTGAAGGGGGGGGGGCCTTAAAATCGAATAAGCAGTGCATCGCATACCATACATACTAACCCTTGTTTGTTTTGCAGGTGTCACCGCAGTGTCTAAAGTTTGTTCCCTGTATCAGGCAGTTATTGGTCCCAAGCGAGTTCACAGGTACCCGACAAAGGAAAACCGTCCACGACTAGCAATGGACCAGATACAGAAAGAACTGGATGATATGCGTGAAAGGATGGATCAGTTCATGACATGGATGACTGGTATGGCAGAAGGCCAGGCGAAGCTGAAGGAATTGGTTGAGCAACCGAGGTCCGATCCAGAGGTGGAAATACCAAGTGCTGAGGGGAACCCTGGTAACCCTGGGAACGCTGATAACCCTGTGAACACTGGAAACGCGGGTAACGCAAATGTTGATGGAAACCCGGGTATTGTTGGCAACACGGGAAATGTTGGGAATGGTATTGGCGGAAGGTACAATGTGAATCAAGGGATTCGGATTAACGGGCGCACTGTTACTGAAGATTGTCAGTATGATCAATTTTCTTTGCACGACGAGGCCCTCGAGACCACTCGCCGTATGGATGAGCTTGCTGAGAAGCTCAAATCTTTGGAGTCTCAAAATTCCTTAGGTTTTGATGTCACCAATCTTGGTCTGGTTCAGGGAGTAAGGATCCCTCACAAGTTCAAACCCCCTACTTTTGAGAAATACAACGGGGCTTCTTGCCCACACACTCATCTCCAATCTTATCTGGGAAGGTTGGGAGCTCACACTGAAGATGAAAAGCTGTGGATGTACTATTTTGAAGACAGTTTAACTGGAGCTTCTCGTGAATGGTATTCTCATTTGTCTCGTACTACCATCAAGAGCTGGAAAGATTTGGCAGAGGCTTTTGTCAAGCAATATCAATACAACTTGGACATGGCTCCAAATCGAACCTTGTTGCAAGGAATGTCTCAGACTGCCAAGGAAACCTTTAGAGAATATGCTCAGCGTTGGAGACAGATTGCTGCATCCGTCCAACCCCCTATGTCTGAAAGGGAGATGGCGGACATGTTCATGAACACTCTTCAAGGCAATTATATCGAGAGATTGGCTGCTTGCCCGTCAATCAGCTTTGCAGAGATAGTGATTGCTGGAGAAAGGATCGAGAGTCTGTTGAAGATGGGTCAAATTCAAGACAATAGTGCTTCCAACTCATCAGTTCCCAAGAAAGAGTTTGCTGGTAACTGTCAGCAAAGAAGAGAAGGTGAGACGAGCGTTGTATATGCCGGCAGAGGCAGGGGCAGAGGACACCCTAATTATTATCAAGATCAAGTGGCCGCAGTCACTATTCCAACACCTGTTCCTCAACCGCAGTATCATCCGCAACAGCAACCCAGGTACAATAATCAACAACAAGGAGGTTATCCGGGTCAGCAGAGACCCTATCAACAACGTCCAAGGCAGGCGTACCGGGTCATTAAGCCAATCCCAATGCCTTATTCTGTATTACTTCCTAAGCTGATTGACATGAATCTGGTTACGTTGAGAACTCTGGCCCCACCGGTCGAATCCAACAATCTGCCTAGAGGTTATGATGTCAACGCCAGATGTGCTTTTCACTCCAACGCACCTAGCCATACTACAGATAATTGCAAGGCTCTCCAGCTAAAGGTACAAGATTTGAGAGATGCCCAGGCCATCAATTTTTCTCCGGTGCCTAATGTTATCCAAAACCCGATGCCAACTCACGGCGGGGAGAGGATTAATGTTGTTGATAGTGGGGAAACTTTGAATTTGGTTTCTGATGTGACTAAAGTGAAGACTTCGCTATCGGTGGTCAAAGACCGACTCTTGAAAGGACAGATTTTCCCGGGCTGTGGGGAAGAGTGCAGAAATTGTCAAGACGCCGAGAACGAATGTGATAGTTTGAGAAGGGGTATTCAGCAACTGATAGATGAAGGTTCTCTTCAGTTCGATCAGACTCGTCCAGTGAAGAATGATGTGTCGACAGTAACGTTTTATTTCACTCCTGAAGAAATATATGTTCCCGAGAGACCCGCTCCGACAAAAATATATTTCCCAGAAAGTCCAGCACCAATTTACTCTGACAACCATCAACCGACTTTGATTGGTCTGGTCACCATCACGGTACCAGGACCTGTTCCGTATGAGAAAGATAGTGCTATCCCGTGGCACTATGGGGCTGATATCTACTGCCAGGGGCAAAAAGTTAACGAAGAAGACATTGACATTGGTAGCTCCACTGTAGACAATGTTGGAGGAATTGGTGGCTTCACTCGCAGTGGACACCTATTTGCACCATCAACATTGCGCACGAATGCTGAAGCTGAGGCAGCTGCCAAGGCTAAAGGAAAACAGGTATCCACCGAAGAGGTTACTACCGAGGAAGCTCCTCCTAAGACCGCATTCGAGAAGGAAGTGGATGAGTTTATGAGGATTATTAAGAAAAGTGACTACAAGGTAGTCGACCAGCTAAATCAGACACCCTCAAAGATCTCCATTCTCTCACTATTGATGTGCTCTGAGGAACACAGAGCAGCCTTGTTGAAAGTACTGAATATGGCTTATGTTCCCCCAGAGATAACTGTTGACCAGCTGGAGTCGGTAGTTTCGAATGTACACACTAGCCATGCGCTAGGTTTCACCGATTATGACCTAACATCTGAGGGCAGGAATCACAACAAAGCCTTGCATATCACAATGGAATGCAAAGGGACGGTACTTTCCCATGTTTTGGTTGATACAGGTTCTTCTCTGAATGTTCTCCCAAAGAAAGCCTTAACGAAGTTGGATTGCGATGACGCCACCCTGAGGCCGAGTAATTTAGTTGTAAGGGCTTTTGATGGCTCTAAGCGAGCTGTTTGTGGCGAAGTTGAGTTGCCAGTTAAGATTGGACCGCATGTATTCAAGAGTACCTTTTATGTGATGGATATCCAGCCTGCCTATAGCTGTCTGCTAGGTCGACCCTGGATTCATGCTGCCGGTGCTGTTACTTCTACTCTCCACCAGAAGCTCAAATATGGATTAGAAGGTCAGATCGTCACCGTTCGTGGTGAAGAGGATATTTTTGTTAGCCACCTGTCTACATTTAAGTATGTGGAGATGGATGGCGAGATGCATGAGATGCTGTGTCAGGGCTTCGAAGCCATAAACATCAGTGAGGTCGCGCCCGAAACTGTCTTTTCACCTGAGTCTGAGAAGGTCGGGACTTCTATCTCTTCATACAAGCAAGCTGTTGAAGTGGTTAAGGCTGGTAATGCCCAAGGCTGGGGCAAATTTGTGGAGCCAATCATAAAAGAAGACAAGTTTGGATTGGGGTATACTCCGGGGTCTCAGAAGAATGAAGCCGGTACTTTCTCCAGCGGGGGTTTGGTTTCTCCCCACACCGTCAATGCTGCAGATGAAGACAAGGCTGACAACGATTGTGACTTAGATAGCTGGATTCGCCCGTGTGTCCCAGGAGAAAAGCTCGACAATTGGTCGTCTGAAAAAATCGTCCGGTTTACTCTACTGAAGGAGTAATTTTTATTTTTTTCCTTTTATCACATGCATAACAAAGTCTTACACTTTGACCAAGGTGTAATGACTCATCTGTAGGGCCATCCATTTAGTTACATTTCGCAATTATTTTCATCATCAATTAAGGACAGCTTTTGTAAACAATTTTCTGTTCTCTTTCTTTCAATTATTTTTACTTTTACAAAAACGGAAATGTTTCTTTTTCATGTTTCTTTTTCGTTTTTCTTTCCAAAAAACACCTCATAAAACTGATCACCCGGATCTCACTGCTAACGACACTGCTATGGCCAAGTATGACTTCGACAATCCTATCTATCAAGCCGAAGAAGGGGTTGAGGAAGATTGTGAATTGCCTGAGGAGTTAGCCAGGTTGTTGAAACAGGAGGACCGAGCTATCACACTTTATCAGTAGGTGGTTGAGACCATCAAAATTGGTACCGAAGACGACAAGAAAGAGATCAAGATTGGGGCCAGTCTACAGGCCGAGAGGAAAAGACCGTTGATCATGTACTTGACTGTGTTAGAAAGGTCAATGGGTTGTGTGCTCGGTCAGCATGACGAGTCAGGTCGAAAAGAGCATGCAATATACTACCTTAGCAAAAAGTTTACCGACTATGAACAAAGATACTCACTGCTCGAGAAAACTTGCCGCGCTTTGGCATGGGCTGCTTGCCGACTAAGACAATATATGTTGACTTACACGACTCTATTGATATCAAAGATGGATCAAGTCAAGTATATTTTTGAAAAGCCAGCAGGGTTGGTAGGTGGCAAATGATGCTGACAGAGTATGACATCCAATACACTTCATAAAAAGCCATCAAAGGAAGTGTCTTGTCAGACTATCTTGTCGCGCAACCGACTGATGATTACCAACCTATGAGGTTCGACTTTCCTGATGAGGACATCATGTTTCTCAAATCGAAAGATTGCGAGGAACCACTCCCGGAGGAGGGGCCTGACCCTGAATCCAAATGGATTATGATGTTTGATGGGGCGGTCAACATCAATGGTCGCGAAGTTGGTGCAGTTTTGATCACACCGAAGGGGGTTCATATGCCATTTTGTGCAAGAATAACTTTTCCCTGCACCAACAATGAAGCCGGACGAAGCAGAATGGGTCCGTTCTCGATACAATCAGCTAAGCCTAGTTGAGGAAAAGAGACTAGCAGCTATATGCCATGGCCAACTATATCAGAGACGGACGAAGAGAGCGTTTGATCAGAAAGTGTGCCCTCGGGAGTATTGAGTCGGTGAATTGGTACTCAAAAGAATTCTTCCTCCCAACACAGATCACAGGGGCAAATGGACACCAAACAACGAGGGTCCATACGTGGTTAAAAGAGTTTTCTCTGGCGGAGCTCTGATGCTAACAACCATGGAAGGCGAAGACTTCCCGTCCCCTGTCAACTCAGACGCAGTTAAAAAATACTTCGCATAAAATAGACCCGCTGGACAGTAAAAAGAATAGTCCAGGCAAAAAAGGGGCATTCCGACGAACCAAAAAAAAAAGAATGAAGAGGTTCGGGCAAAAATTAGGGATATAAAAAAAAATGTATACCCGGTGAATTGAATTCTAAGTCAACATTGACCTTACTTTGTAAATACTTTTCATTGGTAAATACAACTCACTCAATTGTTTTTGTGGTTTCAATGGCCACTTCTTGCCAAAGCTTTTCATAAACATTAGCTATTAGTTTTGAGTTATCTTAGTGGATGATATAATACTCACCTGTATCCTTAGTGATGGACAATAAGTCTTCCATGCTTATTATAGGGTTAACCCCTCACTAGCATGTTGAAGTTCTCCTCACATGGTGGATTTGTGGTTTTAGGTTGAGTTTTCTCCCTTTGATAACAAAAGACCTTAAGCCTTTTGACCAATCAATTCACCAATTTCTTTTTGAGATTTTTACCCCGAACTACGAGGTTTTGATCCTACCTTTTTTAAGATGGTACGTAGGCAATGGGTTTATCCATTCAAACACAAAATTGTAAATAACTTGTATATTCTTTTCTCATCACCCCGATCATGTTTGCACAAATAATTTTCACAAATACCAACCTACCTTACAACATTAGTGAAAAGGGATCCCTTAGAGTACTAAGGATGTTTTGGGTGCTTAAAACCTTCCCATTGCATAACCAACCCCCTTACCCAGATCTCTGACATTTCTATTAGTTTTTGATTTGATAAAACTTCTCGGTTTTTGTTCGCTTTCTAACCTTTCCTTTGGATAAATAGAAGTGCGGTGGCGACTCGAATTGTATGATTTACTTTTGATTTAGTCAATAAACCTAAAGGTAACGAATACCCCGCTACAACCTCAGATGCTTCGCACTTAAGGACTTGATTTTTACTAAAATGTTGTTGATATTCCTTTTACTTACTTTGGAAAAAGCTCTTGCTTTTATATTTTAAATAAAACTTGATTTTTTTGATTTAAAAAAAACAATTTCAAAATGATCATAATAAAATTTAAAACTATTAGCTGAAGTAAAATTAGAGTAGAAACAATTGGATAAAAGCGCAACTTTATTTAATAGAATGGTAGTTTGTAAATGACAAGACCCCATAGATTTTACAAAGTTGAAAATGGTAATTTACATGGAAAAAGGTTACATTGAATACAAATGATCCTTAATCCTTCTACCAAATCTTGATATCCATTGTGTTCTTGACCACCGTTGGGATGATGAACAGATGTCAACCCTTATGCTCAAACAAGTCTTTTAAAATCACTGAAGATCAGCAGAATGCAGTTAATTGCCATAATCCCTAATTTTTGCATAAGTTGCCCCAAAGTGGGGTACTCAACTTATCGGGAAATTCTTTCTATTTTTATGTCTCTAATATTTTCCTGGATCTCCCTTTCGGGTTTTCAATCCACCGAGACGCTCATTTTTGCCTAAGCCTCCCTTTCGGGTTTTCAACTTAGCGAGATGTTCTTTTATTTTTTTTTATATTTTTTTTAGGCGAAGTATTTCTTGACTGCATCTGTGTTCACAGGACGAGTGAACTCCTCACCATCCATAGTTGTAAGTATCAATGCACCGCCTGAAAAGGCTCTCTTAAAAACATATGGGCCTTCATAATTAGGAGTCCATTTTCCTTTGGAATCTGGCTTAAACGATAAAATCTTCTTGAGCACCAGGTCACCTTCTCTGAATACCCGAGGTTTGACCTTCTTTGAGCACCAGGTCACCTTCTCAGCCAACTTGGCTTCCATGAGCACACACAACGAAGGAATCTCAACCTCTACGGGGAGCACTGCTTCCATACCATACACAAGCGAGAAAGGGGTTGCCCCTGTTGAAGTGCGGACGGATGTACGATACCCATGCAAAGCAAACGGGAGCATCTCATGCCAATCCTTATACGTGACAACCATCTTCTGGATAATCTTATTGATGTTCTTATTCGCAACTTCAACAACCCCGTTCATCTTGGGTCTGTAGGGTGAAGAATTATGATGTGCAATCTTGAAGTCTTTGCAAAGAGCTTCCACCATATTGTTATTCAAGTTCAATCCATTATTAGTAATGATCTTACTTGGCACACCATAACGGCATATGATCTGATTCTTGATAAACCTTACAACAACTTGCTTGGTCGCATTTACATACGATGCCGCCTCAACCCATTTTGTGAAGTAATCAATTGCCACCAAAATGAAACGATGTCCATTCGAAGCTTTAGGCTCAATCATCCCAATCATATCAATTCCCCACATGGAGAAGGGCCATGGGGAAGAGATAACATTCAAAAAGTGTCGGAGGAACATGAATTTCATCAGCATAAATTTGACACTTGTGGCACTTCTTCACAAACTTGCAACAGTCATACTCCATTGTCAGCCAATAGTAACCTGCTCGCAACATCTTCTTCGCCATTGCATGTCCATTGGAATGAGTACCAAAGGAACCTTCATAGACTTCGGTCATCAACAAGTCTGCTTCGTGTCTATCCACGCATCTGAGCAAAACCATGTTGAAGTTTCTCTTGTACAGTACATCACCATTCAAGTAGAAGTTACCGGCTAATCTTCTCTAAGTCTTCTTATCTTTCAAAGATGCCCTAGGCGGGTAAATCTGACTTTGGAGGAAACATTTGATGTCGTAATACCACGGCTTCTCGTCTTTGATCTCCTCAACAGCAAACATATGAGCTGGCCTATCAAGACGCATCACAAATAAATTGGGAACTTAATTCCAATATTTCACCACAATCATTGACGCCAACGTTGCAAGAGCATCTGCCATCCGGTTCTCATCTCGAGGGATATAATGAAATTCAACCTCTGTAAAGAAAGTTGAAATCCTCCTCGCATAATCTCTATATGGTATCAAACCGGGTTGATTTGTCTCCCATTCTCCTTTGATCTGATTGACAACCAAAGCAGAATCACCGAAGACATCCAAATACTTGATTCTGAGATTCATGGCCTCTTCAAGCCCCATAATGCAAGCTTCATATTCTGCCATGTTGTTTATACACTTGAAAGTCAATCTAGCTGTAAATGGTAGATGCGTGCCTTGAGGAGTAATAATCACTGCCCCAATGCCATTTCCATATTGATTAATAGCTCCATCAAATACCATGCCCCAATGGGAACCAGGTTGTGGCCCTTCTTCCAGCAATGGTTTATCACAATCTTTCATCTTCAAGTACACAATCTTTTCATCAGGAAAATCATACTGCATTGACTGATAATCGTCAATTGGTTGGTGAGCCAAATGGTCAGCCACAATACTACCTTTGATCGCTTTCTGAGATCGGTACTCGATATCATACTCTGATAGCAACATCTGCCAACGGGAAATCCTCCCAGTTAAAACAGGCTTCTCAAATATATACTTGATTGGATCCATTTTAGATATCAACCAAGTGGTATGATTCAACATATACTGATGCAAACACTTAGCAGCCCAAGCCAATGCGCAACAAGTTTTCTCAAGCATTGAATATCGAGTCTCAAAGTCGGTGAACTTCTTACTGATGTAGTAAATTGCAAATTCTTCCTTCCCAGTCTCATCTTGATGACCAAGAACATAACCCATACTATCTTCTAGCACAGTCAAATACATGATTAACGATCTTCCTTCAACAGGCGGAGACAAAATCGGAGGCTCAAGCAAATATTCTTTGATACTATCAAATGCTTTCTGGTTTTCTTTGGTCCAATCACAAGATTGATCTTTCCGAAGAAGCTTGAATATAGGCGCACATGTTGCAGTCATGTGGGAAATGAATCTGGAAATATAATTCAAGCGGACGAGAAAACCTCTGACTTGCTTTTCAGTTTTGGGCGCAGGCATCTCTTGTATTGCTTTGACCTTGGCAGGATCAACTTCAATACCCTTCTCGCTGACAATAATGCCCAACAACTTACCAGAATGAACACCAAAAGTACGATTATTGAGATTCAAGCGGAGTTTATACTTCCTCAAACGCTGGAATAGCTTCAACAAATGCTCAACATTTTCCTCTTCATCAATTGATTTAGAAATCATGTCATTGACATAAACTTCAATCTCTTTATGCATCATATCATGAAAAAGAGTGGTCATTGCTCTCTGGTAAGTTGCATCAGCATTCTTTAGACCGAAAGGCATCACTTTACAACAGAATGTTCCCCAGGGTGTAATGAATGTGGTCTTCTCCATATCCTCGGGTGCCATCTTAATCTGATTATATCCGGAAAATCCATCCATAAACGAAAAGACTTAGAATTTAGTAGTATTGTCTACCAACATATCAATGTGTGGCAGAGGGAAATCATCTTTCGGACTGGCTTTATTCAAATCTCGATAGTCAACACACATGCGGACTTTTCCATCTTTCTTCGACACAGGCACAATATTGGCCACCCATTACGGATACTCAGTAGTCACAAGGAAACCGGCATCAATCTACTTCTGAACTTCCTCTTCAATCTTCAAAGCCATATCAGGATGCGTTCTTCTCAACTTCTGCTTGTCTGGCGAACATTCTGGCTTCAATGGCAATTTATGCTCCACAGTCTCAGAATCTAACCCAGGCATGTCTTGATAAGACCAAGCAAACACGTCTGTATACCCTCGAAGAAGATCAATCAACCCCTTCTTAGCATCTGGACACAGTCAAGACCCAATCTTGACTTCCTTCACATCATCCTCGGAACCCAAGTTGACAAGCTCAATCTGTTCTTCAAACGGCTGAATAATCTTCTCATCTTGCTCAAAAAGACGAGACAATTCATCACTCACTTCTACATCACTTTCCTCATCGGCTTCAAACACAGGAAATTCAAAATTTGGAGAAGGAGAAGGATCATTGTATTCAATGGGGTTAGGAACCAACGTGTATAATGATTTGATATTTTGATTTTAGAGAAGTGAATTTGTGACCAAATATTATGCAAATGGACAAATATATTGTTTATTTATGTTTTCTGTGATTATCATTTTCAGAATAAAGCAAAGAGTAAAAATAAATATCAAAGATGTGGATGAATAGAATTAATTTTATTGATAATCAATTTAAAATGCCCAAACAATGTTCACTTCTCCCTTAGGCATAGGAGAAGGATTTTTAAAATATAAAAGCAATTACTTAGATCGATGCAAAGTAACAGGAATATCAACAGCGGTCCAATTGTTGCATGTCTTTCCATGCGTCACAAAGTTGGTGCAGTCTTCCTCTTCATTATCCTCTAGCACAACAACTAAGTATTGTTCATTCCCATGGATGAACCCTCCGCTACGGAAGCTGAGTTACATCTCTTCAGACCTAACGGTTGACGAGCCCTTCTGGAGACCCAAACCAGTTCTGCACTTGTTATTGTCGACCTCTACCACGCGCCCCCACTGATCAACAGGACCTTCTTCAACAATCTTCTGAGCATCTTTCAGAGAGGACATAGGTGCCCCAACTCTCTTCTCAGCTGCAATAGATAAGGCTTGGAACGGAGTTCCAACCTCATCCTCAACTTCCACATATGAGAAAGATGACAGATGGCTAACCAATATCACTTTCTCTCCTCCAACAATTACCAGCTTGCCATTCTTGACAAATTTGAGCTTCTGATGCAAAGTGGAGGTAACAGCCCCTGCCTCATGAATCCATGGCCTTCCCAACAAACAGCTGTAGGCCCGATGAATATCCATTACCTGGAAAGTAATCTGAAAATCACTCGGACCTATCTTAACTAGAAGGTCCACTTCACCAATAACCATCTTGCGAGAGCCATCGAAGGCTTTGACAATCACCCCATTATATCTCATGGGAGCTCCTTGGTAAGATAACTTGGAAAAGTTGACTTCGGAAGCACATTGAGTGATGACCCGGTGTCAACAAGCATATTTGACAAAGCATCTTCTTTGCAATTCATCAAAATATGCAAAGCCAGATTGTGATATCTTCCCTCCTTAGGGAGTTATTCATAAAAGCTCAGATTATTGCATGAGGTGATGTTAGCTACAATGTGATCAAATTGATCCACAGTAACATCCTGCTCCACGTATGCCTGTTCAAGAACTATCTGGAGTGCTTCTCTGTGCACTTTAGAATTCAAAAGCAGAGACATCACAGAAATCTTTGAGGGGGTCCGGAGCAACTGTACAACCACATTAAATTCGCTCCTCTTAATCAGTCGGAGTACCTCATCATCATTGCTGTCTTTCAAGTTGTTGGATTCCCCAGACTTATCCTTCGAACAACCAGCAGGATCTACAATAGGCCCATTCGCCTTCTTACCAATACTCAACTCTTCTTTATTCTCCGGGAACAACGGTCCAAAAACTCGACCACTGCGGGTCACCTTCGTAACATTCGCAAATGCTCACCACTGAATTGGTCGTAGGTAACGGGACCTCTTGACCATTCTCTACCATCATAGCATTGTATTGATACGGTACAGCTTTATCAGATGCATACGGGACTGGGCCCGCTAACCGTATTACCAACGGCGAAACTGATATATTGCTGACGTTCTTGTTACTGCTGCTATCATACTGAATCACCAATCTCTCTTGTTGCTTGAAAACGGGAACTATGACATTGACGTCGTCATCTACATGACGGGATTGAACAATCTGGATCATGCCTTCATTCATCCATCGTGATCGTGTTCACCGTCACTCACCAAACAGATATCTTTGTGCATCTGCACCAAAGATCTCGGATAAATCGGACATCAAAAACTTCGAATTCACCGGGACAATCGTCCACTATATTAACTGAAGAATTCCCATGAGCGGACAAAGGATTAACTTTCACATTAGCCGCGCGGTCTTAAAAAGACACCATACCATTCTTCATAAGCTTTTGCACCTCATACTTCAGTGGATAACAGTTCTCAATATCGTGCCCAGGTGCACCCTGATGAAAAGCACAACGAAGCTCAGGTTTATACCACCAAGGAAGTGGTTCTGGGATCTGCGGTGGGTTCCACGGCCGAATCATGTTTTTGAGGACTAATGACGGGTACGGTTCTGCATACGACATAAGAATCAGGTCAAAAGAGACCTTCTTCCTCTCAAATATTTGTTGCTGGTGATGATTGTTGTTAGAATTGTTGTTGTTGTAGGTGTTTGTTCTTTGTTGTGGTTGTTGTTGTTGACGTTGATTTTGATATTGATGTTGTTGTTGATGTTGAATTGGTGTTGTTTGCTGATTAGAGAACACTGGAATAACGGAAGATACTTGATGATGATGATGATATTGACGGGGTGGTGGATTTCTTCTGACTTGAGGCCTCCTTTGCCTCCCACTGGAAATTGCGTTCGTCTCATTATCCTTCCTCTTGTTGAAACTATTGCCATACTTCTTGCTCGTTGATGCCTCATCCTTTGACAATCATCCTTCACGGACCCCTTCTTCAAGTCTCATCCCCATATTTACCATATAGGTAAAATCACTGGGGGCATTGGCGATCATACGTTCATAGTAAAACAAAGTCAAGGTTTTCAGAAAGATTTTTGTCACCTCTTTCTCCTCCAAAGGAGGAGTGATCTGGGCAGCCAACTCCCTCCAATGCTGGGCATACTCTTTGAATGTCTCCTTATCTTTCTGAGACATGGACCTCAACTGGTCCCTATCCGACGCCATATCCACGTTGTACTTATACTGCTTCACAAAAGCCTCTCCTAGGTCATTGAAAGTGCGGATGCTTGCACTATCCAAACCCATATACCAACGGAGTGCAACACTTGTCAAGCTATCCTGGAAATAGTGAATCAACAACTGGTCATTATCTGTTTGAGTTGACATCTTGCGGGCATACATCACAAGATGACTGAGAGGACAAGGGTTCCCCTTATACTTCTCAAAGTCAGGCACTTTGAATTTCACTGGGATTTTCACATTGGGCACTAAGCAGAGATCAGCAGCACTCTTCCCAAACAGATCTTTTCCTCTCAGCGTCTTCAATTCCTTCTGCAACTCAAGAAATTGGTCCTTCATTTCATCCATCTTCTCATAAACGTCCGAGCCCTCAGATGGCTCGGATTGATAGATGGTGTCCTCTATTTGAGGCAAAGTGTGCACAACTGGAGGTGGCACAGACATGACTGGGATAGACGTCGGCATAGAAGCAAAAGTAGGAGCGAAACCTTCTGGCATAAAATTGGGCGGCATTCCCCACGGGAATCCAGCAGGCAAGTTCGGCGCGAAGTGGGGGGTGGCAGCAGGCACAGTAGAGGTAACCACTTCAGAAATAACTGTCCTCGCGGGAGGAGTTACAGGCGTTGGAGAAGCTTGGCTTTGAGCAGCAAGAACTGACTCCATCATGGCAGTCAGTCGAGCAATCTCCTCTTTCAAATCTGAGTTCTCTTTCTCAAGGTGTTCCATAATTTTCTGATGATTGGCTCGAGTGTTGTACCGGTGAGTCAGCTTGGCTAAAGCACAGAAGAACACCAATCAGACACCTGGCAAAAACCTGTT
Organism: Lathyrus oleraceus; assembly: GCF_024323335.1. Classification (NCBI taxonomy): domain Eukaryota; kingdom Viridiplantae; phylum Streptophyta; class Magnoliopsida; order Fabales; family Fabaceae; genus Lathyrus; species Lathyrus oleraceus. The sequence goes on from NC_066580.1 coordinate 343,911,742, forward strand.
TATGCAAAGGATGCATGAAATGCAATGCTTGATTATTTTTATTTCCAAGGAACTTATTATATCTTTTGCAAATATATAATATTGAAATGGTAATTGCAACAATTTGATATGACCAAAAACTTCTTTTTATTTATATAAATTGGAAGGATTACACTGAGTACGATTTCAGAAACCAAAATAAAAAGATACAAGAGAAAAGGAGACTAGTCATCCTAAGGACCCCTAACAACAGTGTCAGAAGATCTGGCTGAAGACACGTACTTCCTTCGAATGCGACGGATCTCGGTCTCAAAAGAAGCCTTCATCTGAGTCTTCTCGAGGACAAGCTGGTCAAAAATCTTCTTCCAAGCAACGGAAGGCTGAGGCGTGCTAGTAGATGAAACCTCTGGCTCTCTGTGTCTCTTCGTCACTCAGTCTTCAAGTAGCTCAATAAATGCATCTTTGTCCTTAGACTCCAACTGCAACTCTTCATGCTTCTTGCTCAAAGCATGGAAACGCTCTTCCCACATATCCTTCTCTTGCTTCATCTTGGCGAGCGCGTCTTCCAACTCCTCTACATCTTGGTTAGGGAGAGTTAATGGCTCAACCACAACCATAGATATAGGTCTTTCGCAAGGATAAGGCATCTTCAACTCCATAGCTCTCTTCTTCACCCAAAGAGTGTAAGCGTCCAAAGCTACATAATTGTGCGGACCAAGCTCGGATCTTCCTTTCATATGCACATTATGCCAAGCATGCATAATTTCTGCTTCAAATGTTGGGGATCTTTACCCTCTTGATAGAAAAGACCTTCTAACAACATGGTATTAGGTTTGTCTCTCAATGGAAACCCAAGTTGACGACGAGCCAAAGCAGGGTTGTAGTTAATTCCTCCTTGTGTACCAATGAGAGGCACATTAGAGAATTCTCCACAACTATCAATAACATCCAAACTGCTTAAAGACGGATCATACCAAACTATATCATCATTAGTGAGAGACATAAGTCTCTGAGACCATAGTAGACATTGTTTGTTCTCCACAAAAGCAGGCGTCTGAGGCAAGTGCGAAGTAAACCACTTGTACAGAAGAGGAATACAACAGACAATCGTTCCACCAACCTTAGAATTCCTTAGATGCAAAGAGAAATACATATCACCCAACAAAGTAGGCAGATGATTCCCAATCAAGAAAAGTCTAATAGCGTTAACATCAACAAAACCGTCAATGTTAGGGAACAAAGCTAATCCATAGATGAGAAACACAAAGATAGCTTCAAAAGCGTCCATACTACCAGCTTGATCAAAAGAAGTAGCTTCCTTGATGAGGAAACAGATGGCAACCCAAATAACCCTCCTTTCTTCACCCAATGAGCCTCTATCTCAGACTTCTTCAAATGAAGAGCTTCAGCAATAATACTAGACCGGGGAATCTCCTCCAATCCACTAAAAGGTACTATACTAGAAACAGGTATCCCCAAAAGATGAGAATACTCCTCCAAGGTAGGCACAAGATGAAAATTTGGGAAAGTGAAACAACGGTAGGGAGGATCATAGAACTGCACCAATACACTCAGGAGTCCCTCAACCACATCAGCAGATAAGATGGACAGAAGCTTCCCATGGCATTGTTTGAAGTCCAAGGGATCTAATACAGAAGATGCTAGCTTCCTTAACTCTTTCAAATTTGGACATCTGAAACTGTACTTCTTAGTGTTCCTTCGTCCATAATCCATGGTTTGAAAATATTTGCAATTGATACCTTAGTTCCTTGAAATTTTGTGTGATGAATGTTATGATGCGCATGAATGCATGAATGCAACAATCACAAATAAGGGATCACACACAAGGCAAACAAAGGTCAAGGGATGAATCAAGTCATTGTCAAGATCAATCATCCATTTTGGTGGATTATGGTTTACACCTTATCAACATCTAAGTTCCATTGATATTGACAAGACTTGATTGGATCAACCAAGAATCAAGGGTTTGTTGTAAATCACGAGCATGGAGACTGGGTAAGAACCATCCCAAAGGAGTGAACTAAGGATAAAACCTGTAGATCATGTTCTAAAAAGTTCCCAGAGTCTTAATTCCATCTATCGGATATTACAGGTTAAGACGACTGACTCATCGGCCCATAATATTCTCAAGAGAAACTTGTATGAGTGTAGTATTGCGTAACAATTGTTATCAAGTTTACACCTGAACAGTTTCCGCACTACGTCCTAAATAGGCCAAGATGGGTTAGGTGTTCTAAGGTCCTCAACTTCTCAGACCCAATTAGAAATAGTAATGCCTAACCACAAACACTTGTGTGACATTTCCAAATCCAAAGGAGTCTCCACTGAGCAGATGGATCTCAAGCCAACTTGTTAAGGACTACTCCACACAAGTCGAACATGACTATACCATCCTCATATCTTAATTGCACTCAAGTTCGGGTTAGAACTTATCTCACCACACAGAGATCACCAAGCACAACAAGCAGATTATATCACACATACATATATACAAATATCGCATATATACAAATATATTTACACAAAAAGTAGGCTAAACCCACTGGAGACTACTCCCCAACAGAGTCGCCACTTAATTTATGTAGAGGTAAATTCATGATCATCAAGCTATTGACAAGCTAGAGATCAAATAACAAGAGTCGCCACCGCGCTTTTATTGTTTCCAAAGGAAAAGGGAAAAAGTACGAACAAAACCCAAATAGTAAGAAGTTTTCAAATAGAAACTAATAAAAGTCAGAGATCACAAGTAAGGGGGTTGGTTACACAGAGGGAAGGTGTTAGCACCCAAAGTATCCTAGGTACTCCTAGGGAGCCCTTTTTGTGTGCATATGTATTTTGTACAAAGTGATGTTTACAAACAAATAAAATGGGGGGATAAGAAAAGAATTCATTAATTATATTTTTGTGTTTGACAAGATCTTCGGTCTTGTGCCTACGTACCAACATAAAAATGAGAGATCAAAACCTCGTAGTTCGTGCTATAAATTTCAAAATGAGTGTGTTAGTTTTAACAAAATTTAAATTTGAAAGGCACAAAGGCCTGAAAATGGTTTGAATGAGTTAGTTCTTTTTGGCTTTTTGAAAGTTTAAGTCAAGTATTGTTAAGTTCATTTACAAGTTTGATTTAAGAAAATAAGTTTGAAAATGCAATGGCATAAGGCCAAAGTTTCTAACTTTTTTGCAAAAGTGGTCAAAGTTTAGAACAAAAGTAGTTCACACAAAGAAGTTTTTGAAAATGGATGGAGAAATTTTGAAATTAAAGAAATGGGGAGAAGATGAAGAGACTATCCTATGCAAAAATTAAAAGTTTAGAGTTGAAAAGATCTGACCAAATGGGTAGCAATCCAATAGACAAGTATGTCAATAGTAACCCAGAATTCCCTTGGACTTTTAGAAACAAGCAACACCCAAATGCACAATTATATCAATCTTGAAGAGCAAAGGCATCAAATAAAGATGGCCTCATCCAAACTTATCCACTTCATGGTCTTCTTCAAGATCTCTCCAGTTAGTGAGTTAGTAGTTAATTTTGTTTTGCTTCTGATTTCAAGACATTCTTTGGAGAACACTCAACCCACTTGCCACAAGCATGGATCCTTAAACAAAAACATCTTCTAAAGGAAGGAAAGAAGGCCAAGTTTCCACACAATACCATGGAAGAGGGGAGACTTACAATCTCACTAACTAGAATGCTTATGCCTTTTATGTCACAAATTTAGCATTATGCTAAGCAATCGTCATTGGACTTTGTAGAAGTCACAACTATTTGAGGTCGGGCAATAGACTTTTGGTGTTAATTCATGTTAGAGACATAGTATTATGAACTATGCTCATTAAACACACCACACACAAAAAATATGCAAAAGGTGTGGCCTAATCTCATCCATACTCATGTTAATCTTTCAATCAACTAGCATAACGACTTTGAGATGTCATTGGCCAAATGGAAATGAATGAGTGAAGAAGGGTAATTAGATGAAGAGGGAAGGGGATGAATGAGATCACAAATTGGTCAAAGGAGGACTTTTACCAAATTAATATCATTCATTCATTTTGGGAGATGGAATGTACATTCTATCAATCCCCTAAATCCAATGGTATTAACTTGACAAAGTCAAATCAACCTTGACCAAGGCCCAACAACAAATAAGAAAATCAATTAAGTCAATACAAATGGTCAACACAATTTAAATGGCATTTAATCAATTAAAAATAATAAAATAATGCATTAAATTTAAATATGTTTTGTCCAAATCCTAAAATCTCATCAAAACACCAAAGAAATGGCCATGAGATTTATCATAGGTCAAACAAGGTCAAAGGACCTTGGAGAAAAAAATTCATAATTTTTGGACATTTAAAAATATTTTTAAATAATTAAAAACAAATGAAAAATCAATTAATTCATGAAAAATATTAATAATGATCCAAAAAATAATTTTAATTCAGAATATGAAAGAGAAAAATATTTGAATTTTTTGTGTGAAAGTCCCATATTTTTTGGATCAATATTAAATTTAAAATGAATTATTGAAGAAAATGCAATTATAATAAAATATCAGAAATTCAAAAATACGTGGACCATCAGATCTCCCTCATTAATTGAGGTGGCAAATATGATGATCCAAAACGCGCATTCCACAAAGACTTGAGTCAACCGCGTGGCACAAATTGTATTCACAAGGAACAGTTAAGATTTAAACGTGAGACATGGATCATGTGGCTCAGACTCAAGACACATCATCACCGGAGCCAGAGCTCCGGTTGTCTTCTTTGGTGAGCTTCACCGGACTGGTCAACATGAACCATCACCAAAAAAAGAAACAGGGACACGATCTTAAATAAAAAAAAATCCGTGAGCACGAATATGACCTCCAATTCCAAACATATTAAGAGATGTGTGGAATTGAAAAATGAGGTGCATGATCTGAGTTGTTTCGATTTGACCTCAAAGCAACTCAATCTTCTTGCCTACATTGGTAGGACTTCAGACAACCAAAGAATCAATTGAATTGATCAATAAATTGAGAGAATCGAAGAGTTTAAAATTTCTGTAAATTACCTTCAATGGAGGTCTGAACACGATGGATCTTGATCTGAATTGTGCTTGGCTTCACTTCAATGGAAAGGTTTAGAAGCAATGGACTCCTGGAGAATTGAATTCCAAAATAGTAGAGATTCAAGCTCAAATTCAAATGAATTTATCAGGGTTTTCCTATGAGAGTGAAGGGTTTTCAATGGAGATTCAAAGTTGGCGCAATGTGTCTCTGATTTCTGAGCAAATGCAGCTGTATTTATAGCCAAATCCATGTGATATTTGCACACTCTTTTCAACCTTCCAAATTTGGCAAATGATGATAGCATGGTGCATGGGCGCGCATAGGCCCATGAACTGATAGCTTGAAGTCCAAAATTAATGATCAGATATGTTGAAGCAAGCTTGGAATGCAAGGCAATTGAACATTGTTGCTTAAAACTGGATCCATGCCAAACGATATCAGCCTGTTTAAGCCATGTGCAGCCAATGCATTTCAAGTCCAAAATGAATGAATTTGAGCTCTTTGGAAAGGTGAGATGAAGAGGAACAAGTTTGATGTTGAACACTTTTTAATTTGGAGCTTGGAACTTGGAGAAATTTGAGATGGAAGTTTGGAAAAAATTGACATATCAAAAAATTTCTAAGTGTCAAGCCATATCTCTCAATATTCCATCTTGCTTAACTTTTTATGGGAGCTTCAAATGAGAAAAGTGTCTTCGTAAAAGTTATATATCTCTCAAATACCTTCAAAATGGTCAGCAATTTCATGTCATTTGGATTTGAAATGATAGAGTTATGCATTTTTGAAGTTTTGAAAAATCATTTGATCAATGGTATAAGTCAAAAGTGACCTATAATGTAGCCTCATATCACATGCTTAAAAAAGTTGAATTAGCTCCCACTCCAAACATAGAGGTTTAAGTAGACACATTGAATTTGATTTTGAAACTTGGAAATATTTCATCTCATAAAAATTTAGCAAGTTATGGCCTTGGGAAGTTGACTTTCAAATTAGGGTTTAGACAAAATAACTTATAATGTTTCAACATAGAAAATGACTTTCCAAGAAAGACTAGCTCTAGGTCTCAACATGAAAGTTGTTTGTAATGTCATTTAGAGTAAGTTTTCTCTTGGAACAATTTTCATATGGTGAAAATTGTAGGAGATAGGGTCTAGGGAGACCCAGTTTTGATTAGATGAATTCATTTGGCCAACCATCATCAACCAACTTGCTAATTTCCAATCCTCTTGACTTTATTGGCTCATGGTAGATCATATATGCATAAGATGATGAATTTTTAAGTGTCCCTTGAGAAATTTGATCAATTGGTGAGATATCCTGTTGGAGAAGTTACTCAAGATACCCAGTCAAACTAGGGTTTCCAAGGCAAATCACCCTGAAACTCTTGAAGAAAACTTGATCAATATAACATGTAGAGAACATTGGGACTCATATATGATGTTCATAACCATTATTGAATCAATTCTTGGTTGTGCTTTGTAGGTTCTAAGTGTTGGCAGGAATTTTGGTAAAACAAAGAGTGTTCACAAGATGTTGCATGTGATGTCTTAACATAAGATATCTATGTACCTGCTGGAGTTTAAAAACATAATTATGCAGGATTGTTTCAGGATGTCATACACGATGTCATGACATCTGATAGTATGTACCTGCTGGATATTTAAAATGGAATTATGCAGGATTGTTCCAGGATGTCAGACCCGATGTCATGACATTCTGTACACAGAACATTCAGGGTGAATGTTATGTGTTATGTGATTGCGCATTTAATGGCAATCTATGTATGATTGAAGATCTGATTTGCACGCGCATTCAATCATTAATTACAACCTGATTTACTTATTTTCCAAGGAGATCTAACCAACTGTCATGAGAAGATTTAATTGGAAAATAGTTTTAGGGTTTTCAAGATGTCCAAGCCCAGCTGAATGCTTCTATAAAAAGGGACATGGAAAACCTGATTTGATACACAACCAATACTGAGTGAAATATTGAGAGAATATAAGGGTTTGTGTCTTGTTTAGTCATGAGACTTGTAAGCCATTCAATTCATCCATAGATGATTGAATTGGTCTGATTTGTGAGTTGTAATTTGTCACTCAAAGCTTGTAAGCAAGAGTGTGTGTCTACTTGATCAAAGCTGTTAAGCAAGATCAAGTGTGTGTCTACTTGATTGAAACTGCTAAGTAAAATCAAGTGTGTGTAATTGAAGAGTGTCTTCTTTTCATAAGGAATTGTTGTTTAAAATCACAGGTGTGATTGAGGGGGAGTGAGTGGGTTCTCATATCTAAGAGTGCTTAGGTAGAAATCGCACGGGTAGAGATTAGGTGAGAAAGACTGTAACTTGTTAAAGTGTACTGAGAGTCTTTGAACTGATTCTATTTAGTGGATTTCCTTCCTGGCTTGGTAGCCCCCAGACGTAGGTGAGTTGCACCGAACTGGGTTAACAATTGCTTGTGTCTCTTGCATTACTATTCTTTATCTTTATCCTGTTTGTGTTACTCAGATATTAGTGTCGTGACATTACCTTCGACATCTCATATCTGATACTAGAATTTCATGCTCTTTGTTCATGAGGGTCTCAAACTCTTGATGTGGACTTGATGAATCAATGAGATCATGCCCTACCTACAAAAGAGTTAGGCAAATACAAAGACATGTTTTTGGTATTTTGGTTAGTGAAATGATAAAATACAAGTATGATATAATCACAAAGTGCTTGGTGATCTCTCCCAAAACAAACCCAATGAAAGAGGGGTAAGGAGGATGCCAAGGTATGAACCCAATGCTTATGCTTATGATGGAATTACATGAGGGATCTTAGGGTCAAAATTGGGGTCTTACACTGCTTGAGCCTCCGATTTTGTCTCCACCCGTTGAAGGAAGACCGTTGATCATGTATTTGACTGTGCTCGAAGATAGTATGGGTTGTGTCCTTGGTCAGCAACATGAGACTGGAAAGAAATAATTTGCAATCTACTACCTCAGTAAGAAGTTCACCGACTGTGAGACTCGGTATTCTATGCTTGAGAAAACTTGTGGCCTATTGGCTTGGGCTGCTAAGCGTTTGCGTCAGTATATGTTAAATCATACCACTTGGTTGATATCCAAAATGGATCCAATCAAGTATATTTTTGAGAAGTCTGCTTTAACTGGGAGGATTGCCCGTTGGCAGATGTTGTTATCAGAGTATGGTATCGAATACCGATCTCAGAAAGCGATCAAAGGTAGTATCTTTGCTGACCATTTGGATCACCAACCAATTGAAGATTACCAGTCAGTGCAGTATGATTTTCCTGATGAAGAGATTTTGTACTTGAAAATGAAGGATTGTGATGAACCATTGCTTGAAGAAGGACCAGAACCTGGTTCCCGTTGGGGCATGGTATTTGATGGAGCTGTTAATCAATACGGAAATGGCATTGGGGCAATGATCATTACTCCTCAAGGCACGCATCTACCATTTACAGCTAGATTGACTTTCAAGTGTACAAATAACATAGCAGAATATGAAGCTTGCATTATGGGGATTGAAAAGGCCATGAATCTCAGAATCAAATATTTAGATGTCTTCGGAGACTCAGCTTTGATTGTGAATCAGATCAAAGGTGAATGTGAGACAAATCAACCTGGTTTAATACCATATAGAGATTATGCGAGGAGGATTTCAACTTTCTTTACAAAGGTTGAGTTTCATCGTATCCCTCGAGATGAAAACTAGATGGCAGATGCTCTTGCAACATTAACATCAATGATTGTGGTAAAATATTATAATGAAGTTCCCAATTTGTCTGTGATGCATCTTGATAGGCCAGCTCATGTGTTTGCTGTTGAAAAATCAAAGACGAGAAGCCGTGGTATTATGATATCAAAAGTTTCCTCCAAAGTCAAATTTACCCGCTTGGGGCATCTTTGAAAGATAAGAAGACTTTGAGAAGATTAGCCGGTAATTTCTACTTGAATGGTGATATATTGTACAAGAGAAACTTCGACATGGTTTTTCTCAGATGCGTGGATAGACACGAAGCAGACTTGTTGATGATTGAAGTGCATGAAGGTTCCTTTGGTACTCATTCCAATGGACATGCAATGACAAAGAAGATTTTACGAGCAGGTTACTATTGGTTGACAATGGAATCTGATTGTTGCCAATTTGTGAAGAAATGCCACAAGTGTCAGATTTATGCTGATAAGATTCATGTTCCTCTGACACTATTGAATGTTATCTCTTCCCCATGGCCCTTCTCCATGTGGGGAATTGATATGATTGGGATAATTGTTCCCAAAGCTTCAAATGGACATCATTTCATTTTGGTGGCAATTGACTACTTCACAAAATGGGTTGAAGCGGCATCATACGCAAATGTAACCAAGCAAGTTGTTGTAAGATTTATCAAGAATCAGATTATATGTCATTATGGTATGCCAAGTAAGATCATTACTGATAATGGATCGAACTTGAATAACAATATGGTGGAAGCTCTTTGCAAAGACTTCAAGATTGCACATCATAATTCTTCTCCCTATAGACCCAAAATGAATGGAGTTGTTGAAGCTGCAAACAAGAACATTAAGAAGATTATTCAGAAGATGGTTGTCACGTAGAAGGATTGGCATGAGATGCTCCCATTTGCTTTGCATGGGCATCGTACATCCGTCTGCACTTCAACATGGGCAACCCCTTTCTCTCTTGTGTATGGTATGGAAGCATTGCTCCCCGTAGAGGTTGAGATTCCTTCATTGCGTGTGCTCATGGAAGCCAAGTTAACTGAAGCTGAATGGTGCCAGACTAAGTTTGACCAGTTGAATTTGATTGAAGAGAAGCGATTGACTGCCATGTGTCATGGTCAGTTATATCAGCAGAGAATGAAGAAAGCTTTTGATAAGAAAAGTCAAACCTCGTGTGTTCAGAGAAGGTGACCTTGTACTAAAGAAGATCTTGTCGTTCAAACCAGATTCTAGGGGAAAATGGACTCCCAATTATGAAGGCCCATATGTTGTTAAGCGAGCCTTTTCAGGTGGTGCTTTGATTCTTACAACTATGGATGGTGAAGAGTTCACTCGTCCCGTGAACGCAGATGCGGTCAAGAAATACTTCGCCTAAAAAAGGAAAAGAATAACTCGCTAAGTTAAAAACCCGAAAGGGCGACTTAGGCAAAAAAGAGCGTCTCGGTGGATTGAAAACCCGAAAGGGCAGTCCAGGCAAAAGTTAGAGACGTAAAAAACAGAAAAAGATTTCCCGATAAGTTGGGTACCCCACCTTGGGGAAACTTGTGCAAAAATTAGGAATTATGGCAAGTAACTGCAGTCTATTGATCGTCCAATTTTGGAGACTTTGTTGAGCATAGGGGTTGACATCAAATCATCATCCCAGCAACGGTCAAAAGCACAGTGGATATCAAGACTTGGTAGAAGGATTAAGGATCGTTTGTATTCAATGTAACCCTTTTCCATGTAAATTACCATTTTTCAACTTTTTAAAAATCTATGGAGTCTTGTCATTTATAGACTATCATCCCATTAAATAAAGTTGAGCTTTTGTCCAATTGTTCTACTCTTATTTACCTTAGTCAATAGTTTAAATTTTATTATGATCATTTTGAAAATTTAAAATTTTAATCAAAATCTTTTTCTTAAAATATATAAAAACAAGAAATTTTCAACAGCACTTCAAAAGAGCAGCAAGTCCTTAAGTGCTAAGCATCAGAGGTTCCCCAAGCAGTTGACCCTTCGGGTACCCCTAGTTGTTTGTGTTGATCTAGTTCCCCTGTGGAGTATTTATTCCCTAGCGGAGTTCTGATTCCTTTTCCCAGCTAAGTTGGTTGATTCAGTACCTTGTGGCATGTTATTTCCCGACAGTGTTTTTGTATTCCCCAACAGGGTTGATCCTCAGCAGAGTAAGATCTTTCCCTAGTAGATCGCATTGGTTTCCCTACCAGTCGCCATCCGACTCGCTCCCAGTCAGAGTTTCCTCCTTGTTTCTGAGCAGCTGTTTTGTGTTTATCTTCTACATGGTTGTCTCCCATTTGATATGGCGTAGATCTAAAATTTCCTGCAGACTCGATAACTTCTCCTCTCCTTAACAGATCTCCTCCCTCAGCTAGGCTTGGGCCTTTGGGTTGTTGATTTCTCTGTTCTCCAGCAGTTGTCTCCCTCTTTTTATGGATTGACCAGGGATTGTACCGATGATTCATTTTCTTTGTGACACCTTTATATCCTTTGTGATCGTTTTATCAGCATAATCATCATATATATATATATATATATATATATATATATATATACACATATACATTCATATAATTTCATAATTGCATATTTCCACCAGCACATTTGTTTAACTTGTTGATTCGAGATTCTCATTCTCTGTATGGCAGTACTTTATCCCCATACAAATTTTGGTGTCTGTCCTCCCTTAATTGTAGAGCGTCGGCCCCTTAGGCAGAAAGACTTTAACCTTTCTCCTCTTCCCCACTGAGTTTATTTCCTCGTGGATGATTATTACTTCAGCTTCCTTTCCAGTTGTTTATCTGGATGGAATTACTCCCCTTGAGTTATATCGTCATTGGGTTGAGTCTTGATTGATTGTTTCTATCTAGCTTTTACCTAGATAGATGTTTCGAGTCTCCTAAGAGTTTATTGCCCGGTAAATGGTAATATTCTTTTTAGTTTGCAGTTTGTTACTTCTTTCCCAATACCCGGTAAAAGTACCCCTGTTTTTCTCCTTAGTAGAATCCCTAGTGGATCTATTCCTCATAGAGAATATCCTTGATATGTTCACTCTAACCGGTGAAGGATATCTTTCTTTCCCCTGAGTTTATCCTTGATATGTTCATCCTAACCGATGACGAATATTCTTACCTTTGGTATTCAACCTAATAAAAAGGTAGTTGTAACCCCTATTTTGTTCCCTAGAGAGTTAATCCTTGATATGTTCATCCTAACCGATGACGTGTTTCCTTCTATTTGCGGTCTTCTACCCAGTAACCGGTAGTTGTAAGTCCTGCTTTTTCCCCCCTTGCAGAGTTAATCCTTGATATGTGCACTTTAACCAGTGACGGATTCTCTCTCTTGGTAGTCTATCCAGTAACCGATAGATGTAATTCCTATTTTCCCCTCTCAGAGTCTATCCTTGATATGTTCATCCTAACCGATGACGGATTTTCTCTTTGATTGGTCTTCTATCCAGCATTCGATAATTCCTACTTTTTGTTCAGTTGGTTTATCCTTGATATATTCATCTTAACCGATGACGGATATCCTCCTTGATATTTCCCAGGCAAGTCTATCCTTGATATGTTCATCTTAACCGATGGCGGATTTTCTTCCTTGTTAAGTTTATCCTTGATATGTTTATCCTAATCGATGACGGATACTCTCACCTTTGGTCTTCTGCCCAGTAATTGGTAGTTGTAAATCCTATTTTCTGCAGTTTTCCCCAACAAGGCTATTCTTACCCAGTAACCGGTAATGAATACTCCCTCCTGTGGGTTCTCAGCGAGTCATCCTTGATATGTTCACCCTAGCCGGTGACTATTGTCCTCTCTGTTAGATCTTTATTATCTCCTTACCCAGTAATAGGTAGTAGATGATAGATTTCTACTCCTCTTGTGTTGAAGTTTATTTCTTCCCCAGTCGAGTCGAGTGCGCATTTCCTTAGTTAAATCGCTTTTCTTGCATGATTCAAGTACTTCAGTTTTATCCTGACTTACTCGTATCCCCTGCAGATGTTGTTGTTCCCCGGCTGAGTCTTTTCCATGTTTGTATGGAATTCCTTAAGTCCCCCAGTAGTTTTAAGTCGTAGCCTGGCCTACGCATAACTCCTTTTTCTCGCCATAATCTCTGTCTCCCCAATAAGTTTTCCTTACGGAATACATTATACTCCTGCGGACTTTCGGTCTCTCGGATTTCTTTTCCTTTGTGGCAATATTTCTCCACATAGCATCAACTTTTACATTCATATCATATGCATCATAAGGTCTCTTAGGGACCAAAATTTGTTTCTATATGTTGTTATTTAAGCCCATTCTACTGAGTCGACATGAATATTTTAACCTTCGCCTCCTCAGTTAGAATGTCCTTAAATAGGGGCAGTGGTAAGACCCCAATTTTGACCCTAAGATCCCTCATGCAATTTCATCATAAGCATTAGCATTGGGATCATACCTTGCCATCCTCCTTACCCCTCTTTCATTAGGTTTGTTTTGGGAGAGATCACCAAGCACTTTGTGATTGTATCATACTTGTATATTATCATTTTACTAACCAAAATACAAAAATATGTCTTTGCATTTGCCTAACTCTTTTGTAGGTGGGGCATGATCTCCATTGATCTATCAAGTTCATATCTAGGGTTTGAGATCCTCATGACAAAGAGCACAACCATGAATTGATCCAAGAATGATTATGAGCATCATATATGTGGTCCATTAATTCCTACATGTTATATTGATCAAGTTTTCTTCAAGAGTTTGAGGGTAATTTGCCTTGGAAACCCTAGTTTGACTGGGTATCTTGAGTAACTTCTCCAACAAGCTATCTCACGAATTGATCGAATTTATCAAGGGATACTTCAAAATTCATCATCTTATGCATATATGAGCTACCATGAGCCAAGAAAGTCAAAGGAATTGAAGGTTAGCAAGTTGGTTGATGGTGGTTGGCCAGATGAATTCATCTAATCAAAATTGGGTCTCCCTAGACCCTATCTCCTAAACTTTTTCACCATATGAAAATTATTCCAAGAGCAAAGTTACTATAAATGACATTCCAAATAACTTTCATGTTGAGACCTAGAGCTATTTTTGCTTGGAAAATCATTTTCTATGTTAAAACATTATAGGTCATTTTGTCTAAACCCTAATTTGAAAGTCAACTTCCCAAGGCCATAACTTGCTAAATTTGTATGAGATGAAATATTTACAAGTTGCACAATCAAATTCAAGGTGTCTACTTCAACGTTTATGTTTGGAGTGAGAGCTAATTCAACTTTTATGAGCATGTGATATGAGGTTACGTTATAGGTCACTTTTGACCTATACCACTGACCAAGTGATTTTTCCAAACTTCAAAAATGCATAACTCTATCATTATAAATCCAAATGACATGAAATTGGTTACCATTTTTAAGGTCTTTGAAATAGATACAACTTTTATGAAGACACATTTCTCATTTGAAGCTCACATACAAAGTTAAGCAAGGTGGAATATTGAGATATATGGCTTGACACTTAGAAACAATTTCAACATGTTGAAATTTCCAAACTTCCACCTCAAAATTCATCATGATACAAGCTTCAAATGGAAAAGTGTTGAACATGAAAGTTATTCCTCTTGATCTAACCTTTCCAAAAAGTCCAATTTCGTCCATTTTGGACAAGATTTACTAGGGTTACGTATGGCTGGAACATGGCATCATCATTTAGCAAAGATCAAACTTCAAGCTTCCATATACATTTTCCTTGCATCCCAAGTTGATTTCAGACTTACTCACACTCAATTGTGGATCAAATGGAATGATTTCACGGGCCTGTACATGCCCATGCACACATGCATCACTCATTGCCAATTTTGGAAAGTCATTTGGAAGGTGCAAATATCACATGATCCGGCTATAAATAGAGCTCCATATGCTCAGAATTGAGGACCCCTTCGCGCCAGCTTTGATCCCAAACACCTAACCCTTCCATTTGAGAGGATAATCCTGAGAATTTCCTTTGGAAATTGAGTTGAATTCTCACTGTTTTGAGATTCAAAACTTCAGGGATCCAAGACCTTTTGTGTATTCTAATCTACTTCTGCAAGCATACTGAGCAAGATCAAGCACGAGCCAAAGCAAGAACAAGTGAATCCAGACCTGCATTGAAGGTATTTTCCAGAAAATTTCATCTCTTTGATTCTCTCTCAATTCCACTCAATTCTCTTGGATCTTTGGTTGTCTGAGGCCTACCAATGTAGGCAAGAAGATTGAGTTGCTTAGAGGTCAAATCGAAGTAACTCAGTTGACACACCTTAAAGTTTAACTCCTCATATCTTTCTATATATGTGGAGTTAGTTAAAATTGAGGTCAGATTCGTGCTCTACGCCATTTTTTCTTTCAGATCATGTCCTCCTTTTTCATTTTCTTAATGGTGATGAGTGAACCAGTCCGGCCAGGGTCACCGGAGAAGATGACCGGCCTTTGGACGCCGGTGATGCACTGGATGTGTTCAGAGCCATTGATCTGGTTCAAATTATTTTAATCTCGTGTGTTGCTTTTAAATACCAAGCCTATGCCGCGTTGACTGCAGTGCACCATGGAACGCGCGCTGGTGGCCACTTGATCTGCCACCTCAATTAATGAGGGAGATCAAGTGATCCACGTTATTTTTGATTATTTGAATTTCATTTTAATTGATTTATTTTCATTAGTTCATATTAACTTTAATATTGATCCAAAAAATATGAGAGTTTCACTAAAAAATTTCAAATAATTTCCTCTTTCATACTCTGAATTAAAATCATTTTTTGGATCATTATTAATATTTTTCATGATTTAATTGAATTTGAATTTATTTTTAATTGTTTAAAAATACTTCTAAGTCTTTAAAAATTCTGAAAAATTTTCTCCAAGGTCCTTTGACCTTGTTTGACCTATGATAAATCTCATGACCATTTATTTGGTGTTTTGATGAGGTATTAGGAATTTGACAAGTCATATATAATTTAAATGCCTTATTTTAGTATTTTTAATTTGAATAAATGCCAAATAATTTTGTTGACCAATTGTGATGGCTTGTTTGTGTTTGACTCTTGTTGTTGGGCCTTGATCAAGGTTGATTTGACTTTGTCAGTTTAATATCATTGGATTTAGGAGATTGATGGAATGTACATTCCATCTCCCAAAATGAATGAATGATATTAATTTGATAAAAGCCCTCCTTTGATCAATTTTAGTTTTGATCCATTCCCCTCCCTCTTCATCTCATTCCCCTTTTTTATGCATTCATCTCATTTGGCCTATGATATCTCAAAGTCCTAAAGCTAGTTGATTGAAAAATTAACATGAGTATGGATGAGATTAAGCCACCTTTTTTGCATATCTCTTTTTATGTGTGGTATGTTTCATGAGCATAGTCCATTATACTATGTCTCTAACATGCATTAACACCAACATTCTATTGCCCGACCTCAAATAGTTGTGACTTCTATATAAGTCCAATTACGATTGCTTAACATATCGCTAAATTTGTGACATAAAAGGCATAACATTCTAGTTAGTGAGATTGTAAGTCTCCCCTCTTTCATGGTATTATGTGGAAACTTGGCCTTTTTTCCTTCCTTTGGAAGATATCTTGGCTCAAGGATCCATGCTTGTGATAAGTGGGTTGAGTGTTCTCCAAAGAATGTCTAAAAAGTGAAAAGCAAAAGCAAAACAATACTAACTTCTAACCCATTAACAACTAATTTTTAATTTCAAGCCATTTAATTTAATGTCATTTAATCCTAGCCTTTATTCATTTGCCATTGTTCATATCATTCTAATTGTTTATGTTAATGCAATTTTCACTTTGTCCACTTGGACCATATTGTGTGATATATCTTGCTTGTGTATACTTTTCTTGTTTGTGTGGTCTTTGACCATTAATGTTCATAATGACAACAAAAACCCTAAAAAACTTTTGTGTGGACTGTTGGCTTGATCTTGGACAAATGGACTTAGAACATAGGTAACATTCCTATGCTAAAGGACTTGGACAATGCCAACTTGTTGAGAAACCAAGTGCTTGCAATTTGAAACTTCATCTGATACATCATTCAAGATCCCTCTGAGTTCATCTACAACATGATAATTGTGAAGTTGTTATTTTGAACCCGTGACTTGTGGAATTCATCTGCTACATGGGCTACTTTGAAGAAGATCATGGAAAGGATAAAGCTTGGATGTGGCTATCTTTATTTGATGCCTTTGCTCTTCAAGATAATATAATTGTGCATTTGTGTGTTGCTTGTTTCTAAATGTCCAAGGCAATTCGGGTTTCTATTGACATTCTTGTCTATTGGATTGCTACCCATTTGGTCAGATCTTTTCAACTCTTAACTTTTAATTTTGTGCATAGGATTAGTCTCTTCATCTTATCCCCATTTCTTTAATTTCAAAATCTTTCCCTCCCTTTTCAAAATCTTCTTTGATTGAACTTGTTTTGTTCTAAACTTTGACGACTTTGCAAAAAGGTAGAAACTTTGGCCTTATGCCATTGCATTTTCAAACTTCTCTTTCTTAAATCAAACTTGTAAATAAACTTAACTATACTTGACTTAAACTTTCAAAAAAAGCCAAAAAGAACTAACTCATTCAAACCATTTTTAGGCCTTTGTGCCTTTCAAACTTAATTTTTGTTAAAAGCAATGCATCTACTTGGAAATTTGTATCACGAACTACAAGGTTTTGATCCCTCATTTTTATGTTGGTACGTAGGCACAAGACCGAAGGTCTTTTCAAACACAAAAATATAATTAATGAATTCTTTTCTCATCCCCCCATTCTATTTTGTTTGTAAACATCATTTTGCATCAAATACATATGCACACAAAAAGGGCTCCCTAGGAGTACCTATGACACTTTGGGTGCTAACACCTTCCCTCTGTGTAACCAACCCCCTTACCTGTAATCTCTAACATTTTAGTATTTTTGATTTGAAAACTTCTTACTTTTGGGTTTTGTTCGTACTTTTTCCCTTTTCCCTTGGAAACAATAAAAGCGCGATGGCGACTCTTGTTATTTGATATCTAGCTTATCCATAGCTTGATGATCATGAATTTACCACTACACTGACTATCATAATGCAACAAGTAGATTACATGGATATAGTCTTCAGAGGCAGAGCTCAAAGGAGACGCTTTGAGGCTCTAGCTCAGAGAGAAATAACACTAACTAGTACCCAGATGGACGCACCATGACCAAGTTAGGTATAAGAGACAGTGTTACGTTCCTAATTAACAAACTAGGCTAGGACACCTTTGCTATCAAGAGAAAATTTAGTTCCTACAGTAGGTTGACTTTAGAATTCCTAAGCTCCCTAGTGCACCTGCCAAACCATGGTATTGGATTTAACAAAGGCCTAATCACCTTTAGGTTGTTTGATATTTATTTCCGCTACACCCACAGAGAAATGGTTGAACTCCTAGGATGCCCTAATGGCCATGATACCTTTACCATTACCCAGGAAGACAGGCTAGTAGACCATCAATTAGATCTCTTTTGGGGCAACATCACAGGAAACGACCATCCTGAGCCAGACCTTATGCATTCAGAGAATATCCATAACCCTGCAATTCGTTACTTTCATAAGATCCTAGCTCACAACTTATTTGGAAAGGAACAAAATAGAACCTTTGTGTCCAAAGACGAACTCTTCATAATGTACTGTATGGCACAGGAGGATAGCTAATCTGTTAACGCTGCTACATTTATGATAGCTAATCTGTACTGTATGGCACAGGAGGATAATGGACCAATATTTGTGGGAGGCTTAGTGATCATGATAGAAAATTCCATTGGACTGAGACAACCACTTATCAGGCTCACCCCTTTAGGTGGAATACGACCAATGAATATTGACTTTTGATTCAACACCGTTATCATTAGGAACCTAGGTCCAAATGTGCTTGAATTTCCAATCAACCGCGAAGTAATACACCTGTTTACCCTGCCAGACCCTAGGACGAGTGTACATGGTAGGAACAACTGGCTCTATGATTTGGATGGACCACCAGATGCACCACCTTCTCCTCCAGAGACACCCCAAATCTATGACCACTTTGACAATTATCTCTCTGATGTTGAATCACATGTCCCAATTATACATGTTACACCTCTCACCGATCATGCTGCTACCATAAAAGCTGTTCAGACAGATGTCGCCAATCTGAGAGGCGAGCTGAGCACCCTGCACGTGGAATTTCACGGCTTTATGGATGTAGTGACAGAGAACCTGGATCACATTTACCAGCACTTCTACTCGTTCTCTCCTCCTACCAGCAGCCACCGTAATGGCTAATTTATTTGAATTACTGATTTACTGACTTTTATTTTATTTTATTGTTTGGAATTTTATTGTTATTTGCTTTTACACATTGGGATTTATTTAATTACTTCATTTCTTTTTATTCCAGTAGATAAATTATTGCATCTTTTCCCGTCTACTCGATTCTTCTATTTGTCAATTTTGCGATTAAATTCCATTCCACTATATCATGTTTATTATTCCCATACACTGTATATTATTGGTAAACTAAATTCCATTGAAATTCTGTGGTCAAAGCAAATAAAGACACACACATGGGAAACCACACTAAATGTGGCGCCTGCCACACACAGTTGTGGCGCCCATGTGAGGGTTGTGGCGCCCGCCACCACCACCAAAAGTGGCGCAAGCCACTACACAATCCTGCACGCGCAGGCTGTGTATTTTGACCATTCATATCACCTTTATGGTGTTTTCCCTTGCATGCAAGACAATACCTTAATGCCATTCAACCACTTTCAACAACTCTTTGACCAAGACATAAAAAACCGTAAATGCTATTTATTTACCAATTAATTTTCCAACCACTATCACCTCTATATAAATCACCAACATTACCTCATCAAACCACACCTCTCATTTACATATTTCTCTCCTCTCTTGCTCTATTCTCACTATTACACTAGGAGTGTGAAATCCATTATGGCACAGATGGAGGAATATGAAATAGTGTTCAGAAACGGCGAGCTAGACGAGTTACAAGAGGAGACGTACACGTCTCTAAGCGCCAGAAAGATCGAATCAATAAGGTAAGTCAATGAACATTGTTTATATGCCTTAGGAATTCAAGATAGTGTTAACTAGATACTAGACATTTTAAATTTAAATTATTTTCTATCTCTCAAGGACCCTGTCTATGCTCAACTAACATTAGAATTCCTAAGCTCATTAATTTTTAGTCCCACACCCAACACAAACTACTCCAGTGGGACTGTCCAGTTTCGTTTATTTAACGTCGAATACGCCCTTACATTTTCCCAATCATGTCATTGACATTGACATGGCCAGGAGCATGAAACTAGTAAAACGAAGGAGTGACGGTAGATTTAATTTAATAGTTGTTAATAATGTCTTACAAGATATTATCCTTCCAAGTCCAAATTTCACAAATGTTCGTAACTCAAATAATTATCATTATCTTAACGATCCAGTGGATAACCAAGTCCCCGTGCACACTCCTGAGAATGTAGCTGCTGGCGGGTGTGTGTGTGTGTGTGTGTGTGTGTGTGTGTGTGTGTGTAAACATGTTAGAAGAAAAAGAAATGCAAAAGGAATAGAAATAAAAAGCAAATTTTCAAGATTTTTGATTTATAGGTCAACCTAAGCAAGTCATGTGTCGACCTGTACATGTTGTATGTTGCATGTGTGTCGACCTGAAGAGGCGGCACATGATTCAGAATTTATAGGCTTCAATAATGCAGCATAGGTGTCGACCTATGCATCATATGTGTCGACCTGAAGAGGTGGCACATGATTCAGAACCTACAAACTTCAATAATGCAGCATGGGTGTCGACCTATGCATCATATGTGTCGACCTGTATTTGAAAAAATTCCTCTATAGGTCGACCTATAATTGTATGTGTCGATATGTAGACAATGTTTCTTCTATAAGTCGACCTGTAAAGAGAATGTGTCGACCTATAGGCAGTTGTCATGCTTCCTAATTCAAAATGCCCAACTAGACTCAAGATGATATTGTCCAATGTACATAAAGGCTAACATATCCTAGGTTTTGACATCATACAAAACACATCTAAATGGAAATTTTCCCTCACATACTCCCCCTTTTTTATGATGGCAAAACATGAGACGATGTGTTTCGTGTCCATGAAAGGCTCCCCCTGAATGTATGCATCATAACTTCATATACTTATCCCCCTTTGACAACATAAAAAAGGAGCAAAGAATGTTATAAGTAGTATTAGATCACATATACGATATACGATACAAAGGCAGTTGCAAAGATAAGATGTGCACTCACTTATTCTCATCATACATGAAAATACACAAAATTATAAACAGACCAACATTACACATTAATCATCTAAAACAGTAGACATAATACACAACCATTGTCACAACTTCAAACGAACAAGTAATATTGTTAATACATAAGCCACAACAAAATAAACCAATAGAAAAGAACAATGCATAATGACTTTAAAGCATGACTTAACAAAATGCATAATGAAACATGAGACCAAAAGACACAATCCAAGACAACATCACAACATTTCATTCATCCGTACTTCATCTATGTCCTTGTCCCCTAGGCATTGACATGTATCCCCTATTCCATCCTTGACCATCATTCCCATAATGATAATCCAAGAATTCACACATCTCTCTGTAAAATTGAGCATAATGATACTGATTTTCATTCTGAGCTGCAATCTTGTGGATTATTCTGGAAATAGTGGTAACATGATTCATGTCCATCTCATTCCTTAATGACACTAGACTCTCTATCACATATGAAGAAAAAGTCTCAAAGTTGGAATCCTTAATAGTCATATGCTCCTACATCCGAAGAAACTGCTTCATTTGTGCAACTTCAAAGGAATCTCGCCTTTGACAATCCTTCACATGCCTCTCGTCTTTCCTCAATTTCATATTCTAAATCATTGTAATCATACAGGAAGCGTCAACAAAACCAATATTGTGATCATCTCCATGAGGATCATCTTGCATTACAGCATCTCCCTTAGGAACATAATGAGGAACTCCCATGTGTTGCTCATCATCCATATGAGCTTCAACTACATCATCACCAAACTGAGCAGTATCATCAAATTTGTAAACTTTCCTACCATTTTTACCTGCACGAAAGTAATATGCTCAATGATTTATGTTCCAAAACTACCCCAAGTTAGTAAGGGTTCATTGAGAAAACTCTTGAGAAGATCCAGGGGATTCGTATGTGATATTATGCATGCTAATGTCGAAGTAATTCAGAATTTTAGTGATCATGGAAACATAGCAAAAAGATGTTCCTTTGTTTCAATTAGCAAACATACGAGAGACAAGATAGTGACGCCAATTGATCTTGATTTTGTTCAACAAAATGTATACCAAATGAATTTCAACAAAATCAATGCGAGAGAATCCACCATTTTTAGGATGCAAGACATGAGAAACTAGCCATAATAGAATTCTAGGGACCATTTTCAACTACCCAGAGGTAACAGCATCAGAATAATTTTCATCATGAGGAGCTTTAAGTAGCTCGTTCAGATGAATGTTCCAGTTAAAGTGAATATGAGTGTGAATATTCGTCACCAACGCTAGGAGAGGAATGGCTTGTCCATTTTATGCTTAGTGATCCCATCTTTTGTTGGCTTGGCATTTGCTTTCATTAAAGTGTTTTTAATTGAAATGACTAAATTCAAGACTAATTTAAAGAAAATTGTAAAATATGGTTGGGTTGCCTCCCAACAAGCGCTTATTTAATGTTAGTACTTGACAATGATCAGTGTTACATAATACCAATTACCTTATAACATACCTCACTATCTTTTATTCTGACCTTTACTTCATCTTTGTCAATGTCTATGTCCATCCTCATAGTTTTCATGAATGGTCTTTCTAAGATGAGAGGCATCTCTGGGTCTTCTTTGATGTCCAGTATCATAAAGTCAACGAGAAATGAGAACTTACTAACTTGTATCAATAAATCCTTGACTTTTCCCATTGGTGTCTTGTGTGTTCTATCTATCTTTTACAATGTTGATGCAACTGACTCTATTTGCAGACACTGAATTGATTCTACTATTGATAATGATATTATATTCACACTTGCACTTAAATGTATAAGTGCATATCCAATCTTCATATTACTTTTGGAAATAGGAAATACTACTGCTTTAGGGACAATTTCCTTCATAAGTAAGTCCTTATGATTATCTTTGTAGGCTTCATCATGTAATTCTTCTTCCTCTGCTCCTTCTTCTCCTTTTTGTGGTATTTTTTCTTTTGGCTATGACAACATTTTATTATCCTCGGTAAAAACACTACATTGATCCTTCAAATTGTTCTTCGTGTTTGCACTGAATGTGTTACTTGGGAGATTTGAGAACAACTTGGCTAACTGGCCCATATGTTTTTCAAGGTTTTTAATGGAATCTTCGGTATTTTTGTGACTATCTATAGAAACCTGTATGAATTGATTGAGTTTATCCTCCAACTTTATTACTTTGTCTTGTTGTGGAGGTGCTTTTATATAATGCTTAAAAGGATGTCTATTAGATGGACCAACCTCAAATCTCTATCCTTGATTAAAATTGTTTCTATATGGGAAGTAGTTGTTCTGATATTGTTGAGGACTTTGATTTCCCACATACTTCACTTCCTAATTAATATGGGAAAAAATACGGTTGAATGATCTTTACTACAGAGTTCACAAAATGCAACTAGCCTTTATTGAGGTAATTCATGCATTTCTTTCAGTTGTTGTGATAATTTTGGCAGTTGTTTGGCCAGTTCACCCACTGTCTAGGTCAATAATTTATTTTAAGCAAGAATTCCATCATTGGTGTTTAGTTATATGACATTGTTCTTACTCTGGGTGTGGTTTCTTTTTTGTGGTCTTTGATGATCATTGAGTGGCATTCGCTCAATTATTGTTGTTGCGTCTTCCACATTTTTGAACATGAGAGAACCTCTGTCAGAAGCATATAGCAGCAACTTCGGTTGTTGGAGTCTATTCCTAAAGATGTGTATTTATGTGAGTTTGCAAAAACCGTGGTTTGGATATTATCTCAGCATGGACTTCTATCTTTCTCGCACCTCATAGAGATTTCCCATTGCGCCTTGGGAAAACAAATAATGTCTTTAAAAACTAGCATCATCCCCTATTAACAACGCCATTGTGTTCGTTGTGAAAAAAGTTAAAGTCAAAGAAGACATTAATATAAACGAGTCTGCAATGTTAAACCATGATTAGAATTTCATAGAACTATGTGACCTATTTAATACATGAATATTATGACTACATCTAACTCTCAAACAAAGCCCGCCCAAAAAAAAAGACCCTCATAAAATAAATGCCCAGGTGTTGAAGTAGTTTATGAGAGCCCATGGTCATGGCCTTATCGACATCATCAATGGAATTGAGATGGTAGTATATGAAACCCAATCCATTTAAGCTTCATTTCCAAAATTTAAATTCGCCACCACCCCTAGAAGAGGAACCCCACGTGTTACCATAATTTCCTCCAGTCTCCCTCTGAAGTCACGTGATTCCTGGTCAATTGATGTCGGAGTTACCTCATAAACAATGAAATTATCCCCACTTGCTTTGTATTCTTCTTTGTAGGAGGAGACTTAGAGCCTCTAAGGGCGAGATTGGTCGAAATGGGAACAACCTAGATCATGGTGCCTGTAACACCTCAAAATTTGCCCTCCTCTCTTGGGACTAGCTTAACATATTGCATATCATTTTTTAGGTCATTAAGCATTGCATATTGCATATCATGTGGTTACATTGTGCAAGTCATCCTCACAAGTCTTGATCAAGAAGATGAAGAGGTCATTGTGCAAGCTAGGGTTTCATTGGACTGGTCATTAATCATCTGAGGATGTGGAGGTCCAAATTAGGGTTTTGTGGTTCTCAAGGAGATTGGTCTTCATCTTGATTTAAATGATACATCATCATCATCATGGTCTTGTTATCATCAAGTGTTGAAGCATGTTCCTTGAGATTAGGGTTTTGACCACTGGTCAACCCTAATCAGGTGCATTGGGCCAATCAGGGCATGGCTAGGAGATGGGGTCTATGTTGGGTATGGGGATCATCATGTGGTTATATGGAGCTTATTGAGGCTAGGGTTTCATCCTTGAGCCATTTCATCAGAGAATTGGGGCTCAGATTGATCAATGCATTGCCAAATTCATCTATCAGTTGAAAAGTCAACCGTGGTCAACTGTGCGTGATTTTATGGATTTGGAGGTGGGAGAGAGTTGGATACACTTCATTCATGTTGAAACAAGTGGTATTTGACATGTCAAAGCTCAAGAATGGAGAAAATAAAGTCAGAACAAAAATTGCCAAAAATAGAAAGTGACTTGTAATGGAAGTTTCCAAAAATGGAAAGTTTTTTACCACAAAATTACATGTCCAAGGAAGCTTCAAATGAAAATTTGTTCAACATGAAAGTTGTAGATCTTGGTCTCACCTTTCCAAAAAGTCAGGGAACTTGAAATTCCCATGCATGGTTGGCAAGTTATGGTCCATTCAATTTCAAAAATGACCCATAATCAAAGTGGCATAACTTCCACATGGAGTGTCCAAATTGAGTGATCTTTTTATGAGCAAACTCCATTTGACATGTACTTTCATGGTGCATAATTGGAATTCATCAAAAATGGTCAATGCAAAAGGTCAATTTTCAAGTGTACAATTAAAAAGCCAAGGGCAAAATGGTCCAAGTTGAGAAATAATTGGAATTTTGGAATGGGAGTTTTTGCAACATCTCACATATGCCAGTTAGAGATGGTTTGAATTGTCATAAGTGTTCAAAGTTCAATATTTGGCCAAGTCATTTTTGAACTTCACTTGAAAATGCAAAATTTGGCATGACATATGGAAAATGAATTGTACAAGGCCACTCAACATGGAACCAAAGCCAACACATCACAAATGATATTTAGGAGATGTCTGAGCTGTCATACAGCTGTCATGAGGCCTTATGTGAAATACCAATTTTGCCCTTGCTTTGTAAATTCCACATTAAGCTAATTACATGTGATTTGGTTAATTAATGATTAGAGGGTGATTAAACTGAGGTATATATCACTAATCATAACTGAAATGTTAAACACAATCACAATTCACAAGAATCTCCAACTGTTTTTCCCTCCAAAAATGAAAATCTCAAGAACTTCATCAAAATTCTTTTGATCCAATCTTCCTCAATTCTTCACCAAAGTGCAAAATTCCTTTTGCTTCATCTTCCATAAGCCTTAAGCTTGGACTGTTTTGGGGAATTGGTGCCATAACCTTGCAAATTCGCAACTGTTCATGTCTTGCTCAACAATGGTGATTTGAAATTTCTTCCAATTGAGGCATCCTAGAGCTGAAGCACGTGATCTATTCAACTCACCTATCCTTCATACACTTCTGTTTTGGACAATTGAAGCTTGGAACGCACAAATCCTCACTGTTTTCATTCAAGGTGCATAAATTCGAATCTCATGATTTTTTAAATTGTTATATGCGTTTTGTAGATCGTGCATCATAGGTTAACATGCAACTTGTGGTTTGTGAAATGATTGAGTGAGTTGAGAGAAATCTTGTTTGAAAGCTTTGATGTCAAAACTTCATTTGTTCGATTCGTCTTGTATATGCATTTCTGGACAATTTCGTTTACATATTTGGAATCCTCACACTTAGACCTTTCCATTGGTATATCATTTGTGAGTTTTGGTGAGGAAATGAGCGAAACCGAATTTGAGGATGGAGGCGCGAAGAACACGGCCAGGGAAGATGAAGTTCCGGAATTTTTTTGCGTTTGATTCATTTCACTGCCTGGCAAATTCGAAATTTTTGTTTCCCTCCAAGAACGACCAATAGCGAGCGTCCAACGCATTAGTGTGGCACGCTGTCGTTTTGGACCAAAGCAGGATAATTACAATCGTGCCACTGCTGTAAATTAAATCATTTTAATTCATTGAAACACTTAAATAATTATTCCATACTATTTAACAAACTTAAAAAAATCATAAAAAATTCATTATTAATCCAAAATTAGTGAGGTTTTTTTTGATAGATCCCACATTTTGTCTAGAATTTTATAGGCATGATACCATAAGTTGTGCATGGAGAAATTTTGACCTTGCCTATTGATCTTTGACTTGTGTGCATTTTTTGCATGTTTCACCATTTTTAACATGAAATGCTCATACTTGCAAAGAAATGGATGAAAAATTTTGTGCTTATTCTGGACATGCTGGTGGTGATTTTCATGTAGAGTTTGTGAATTTTGGATACTTGGGTGATTAGATATGAATTTTTGGATTAAGGTGTGACAATTTGTGTCACACCAAGCTAGGTCAACTTTCTGATTTTATTTAAAATGCTTAGGGATGTTGGTTTGAGCTGAAATTTTGTGTGGATGATCATTGATATGTCAAGATAACATGTGATTTTTTCTGAATTATTGATGGCATTTTCTAATTGATTGATAATTTTCTTCTCTGTATGCTCATTTGGTAACCTTGTGTGACACATGTTGGCATTTTGCTTGTGAAATTCTCATATGGTATTGAATGAAGATGAAATTTGGTGGGAGCATTCTAGACACATTATAGGACATCATGGTTTTGATCCCATTCATTTCTTAGATGTTGTCACTGTTTTATGAATTATTGAAGTGGATGCTTGCTTGAATGTCTTGGTTTGGCTTGAATAATTGTGTCTGGACTTATTGATTTTCATTGACCTACTTTCTTTTGTCCAATTGAGCTGAAAATTGACATGCTACTTGTTGATTGTGTCCTGTTTAGGTGTGAATTATTTGAGGATTTTTGGAATTGTTTTGGTATGCTTTTGAGTGAGATAGTTCTGTTTGGTCATTTGAAGTTGCAAATTACATGATTGATGTTAAATTGTGCATGAAATGATAATGGTGAATGGTATGAGCATGGGATCAATTGCATTTGCTTTTGGATTTGTTTTAATGTGATTTTGGTTGAATATTACTTGCTGTTTAGATTTTTTTATCCCTTTTGGACCCTAGGCTTGGCCTAGTGGTCTAGTTTCTCACATTTGGTTTGGATTTTCAGGATGAAATGCATAATGCTTAAGGAGATTGCTTCAAGGCAATTTGAATTGAGTTTGGTTGATGTTTATAAACTAACATGACTTTGTTTTGTAGGTTGTGAGGCTTGAGCTTGGGCTTATAGCTTGCACTTGTGTGCATTGACTTGTGTTGTCTGTATAGATTGACATTTGCTGTTTACTATTGGTTTGTCTGAGTACTGATGATACTTGATTGATTTCAGGTACATTTAGTCGCTTACAGTTCTTTAAGAACTTGCTTGCTGCTGCTTGGTTTTTAAACCAGTTGAGGTAGACTCTCTATACTTCATGTAGTCTGGAAGACCTGGCCTGTTACTTGGCCAGGCAACTGTCTGAAGTCCTCCTTAAGAGGCGATGTTTGTGGTTGTTTACATTTGTGCCCAAGCAGGTAAAGACCTCTATGAGGCAATTGGTGGATCAAAGGGATATGCAATCTATCCCCCACTATTATGTTGAGTCGTCCCTCTGCTCACACGGCTGTGTGTTGATGCATTGGGACACAAACCCAAGATCTTGTGCTGTTGCACAATCGAGTCAGAGTCTTTGAGCGTAGAAGGGTCCCTCCATTCTGGACCCACGCTCCTTTGTCTGAAGCTCTCCCTGGTCAGGGATAAGAGCCGTGAAGTCTAATCTTCACTCACCTTTCATCTGCTTCACCTTAGCCTCGTAATGGCAAGGTTAAGAGCGAATACTACCCATGTACAAATGACTTGCTTCGGCAGTCAAACCCATTGTTTGAGCCCACTTGACTGGTTATAGTGTGTGCTTTGTGAATATTTGTTTGCTCTGTTTGCTTGTATGCTTGTATGCTTGCTTTCTTCCTGGATAGGATTAGCTTGCAGTCGTGCAAGTAGGTAGAAACCTCCACGTAGGGTAATGAGGCATGACAACACTAGGCTCGAGTACAGCTCCCTGGTAGTGTGTCTTCCCTTGGTTTCTGGCTAGATTTTCTTTCCCTTGAGGGGGAACTACATCGCCCTGATCCTCGTTCCAGACGAGGTATGTAGGCAGGAGACCGTGCGAGGTCTCTCCGGGCACTTTTTTTTTCTTTTTGTGTGCGTTTGCTTGTTATCTTCTTGTGTGTCAGGATATGGATGTAAGCCCAGCGATTGGCTGTACGTATCCTGATTGTGTTTGTTTGGTTCGGAAGCTGACGTAATTCCATCGAGTGGTTGTCGGGTTCCAGGTTTGCCTGTGGGTGTGTGTGTCTTGTTTGGCGTGCGTGAGCCGAACTACGGCAGCTCTGATTCTCGTTACAGACGAGATACGTAGGCATAGGATGCGACGTCCTATCGAGCTCTCTTCCTCTTAACCCCACCTGCGTTCCCCGTGTGTGTGTGTGATGTTTTAGCAACCTTTTCTTTTCTTAGAACGTGGATCCCGTCGAGTACGACGGACGTGAGGGGTGCTAATACCTTCCCCTTGCGTAACCGACTCCCTTACCCTTTCTCTTTGGTCGCGAGACCATTTCCTTTCCAGGTTTCTCTGAGAGTTTCCTTTCCCTATCTTGGGATAAATAACGCGCAGTGGCGGCTCTGTGTTGTGTTTTTGTTTCAGCCCGCCGGTTGTTTTTTCGCGGATGCGACAGCTGGCGACTCTGCTGGGGAGTTCGGATGTAGACCTGTGCTGGTCCATCGTCCCTAAGCGAGTCCTTCCTAGCGTGCTAGGATTAGTTTAGGTTGCTTGTGTTGTGTTATTTAATGCATTTATTATTCTAACCAGTGTATATATTTGCATAAATATTTGCATGCATCATACTATCATGTTGTCGTCCTCTGTGCAGGTGGTTCCTCTGTTTGGGGTGGGTGTTCTGAGTGGGGCTAAAACCCAGGCCCGAGTATACATCTAGGACTAGTGTGGTCTCATGTGGCCTCTTTCATGTTAGGTCAACATGTGCCTGGCGGCGTGATGTACCACAAGCCGGACGAGGTTCATTTGATAGTGCTTGCCTCTGTGGGTATTCCACTTTGGTTGAGTTACTTCATCTGAACTGTTGACTCTGGTGACCGATCATTTCCCGGATCTTTGGTTTAAACGATCTTAAGAGAGCTACAATGGCACACCCGAAAGGGCAAACCCATTGAGTATCTCTGCCCAATTGTCGAGACTATTATCCGCCTTAGGATGACCTGTTTAGAATTTACCTGTGAGGGGAGGGTGTTTCTTTCAGATGCGTGTTCAGATGGTGACTCAGATGGTGACTTTTTGTTCCGTGGATCAGAGTCCTATTTATAAGTCGGATTTATGGCCGTTTATTTCTGAGACGCCGGAGTGTTGTCCGTGGAATTTATCAGTGGGGATCCGTTTATTTCAGGATTCCCCGGGCCGAGTTACTTATCAGTGGGGATCCGTTTATTTCAGGATTCCCCGGGCCGATTCAGATGATTGTGGTATCTGCTCAGAGATGGTTTGGTGATGATGATGATGGTGATGTATCTTTCTTCCGTTTATTTCGGAACCCGTGGGTTGGATTTGTGGTTACATTTTCGCCTTCAGATGGTTGTGATCAGTTCAGAGATCAGGGCTGTGGTTCAGAGCAACAGATGATCAGATGGCTTGGAGGATAGCAATGCATTGCATTCATTCATCAGCATCATTACATCTTGCATTAATTGCATCTAACACATGTTTATCCATATGCAGGGACATTTTTGATCGAGATCCTGGTTGAGAGACTTTCTGCTCAGAGATGAGGACCGGTTTGAAGCATGATGTTACCTACAGTTTCTTCGACCCTGAGATTGGTGTGCTGAAGGAGATGATAGCATTGATTACTCCCGACCATGTGGGGATGTTTAGAGAGTCATACGGTAGTATCCTGAAGATGGTTTTCAGACTCACTGACAGTGACAGGAGCGCCATTCATACTCTTCTCCAGTTCTATGACCCGGGTTTGAGATGTTTCGTATTTCCAGATTATCTGTTGGGACCTCTGATGGAGGATTATGCTAGCATTCTGGGTATGCAGATCCGTGATCAGATTCCTTTCCATGTTACTAGGGTGGAGCCTGACGTCCTTGGGATTTCTCGTGCTCTTTATTTGAGTCCGGAAATGATCAAGGAAGGTTTGAAGGAAAAGGGGAAGTTACCTGGATTTCATTTGAGTTTCTTGGAGGCTAATGCCAAGGAACATGCTGCAGTGGGTAATTGGAAGACGGTTTGCGCTCTGATTGCTGTGAGCATTTATGGGATTATTCTGTTTCCTAATCAGAAGAACTTTGTGGACCATAATGCTATTAGGTTGTTCCTACAGAGGAACCCTATTCCTACTTTGATCGGAGATGTCTACTACTCGGTTCACAACAGGAACGAGAAGCGGCGTGGGGGTTTGATTAGGTGCTGTGCTCAGTTGCTATTCTGGTGGTTTATGGGGTATTTGCCTTCCAGAGGTGCTTTTGCTCATCTTGATCCTTCTGTCAAGTGGTCCTTCAGGTTGATGGGTTTGCGGGCTGATGACATAGCATGGACTCATAATGGTTTGGCAGGACGGGATTTTATATACAGTTGTGGGAGTCTTCCCAATGTGCCTCTTGTGGGAGTTCAGGGTTGCATCAATTACAACCCGGTGCTTCTCAGGAGACAGATGGGGTTTGCTGTAGAGGGTCCTCCTCTCAGTCGAGAGATTCAGGAGTCCTTTTACTTCCCGATTGATGGCAATCAGGCCAAGCTGAGGCAGGTGTTGGATGAGTGGCGTGATATTCAGAGGAAGGGCAAAGTTCCTTATGGGAAGGTCAACTGTCGGTATTTTCCATTATTTGAGGATTGGTTGCGGAAGAGGATTGAGATTACACATCTACCATTTCCGGGAGGTGATCCTTGGTGTCCTATGATTGAGGGTCCAAGTTCTTCTGTCAGCATGGAAAAATTCCTCGAGATGAAGAGAGCCAGAGATCAGTTGCTTACAGAGAAAGCAGAACTGGAGATGACTGTTGCTCGGGTTCAGATAGCCAACCAGGAGATCAAAGTGAAGATGGAAGATCAAGACAAGCGACATGCCATGGAAGCAAAGCGTTTTGAGATAGACACTGCCTACTATGGGAAAGTTAACCAAGCCTTAGCGTCATCTACCAGAGAGCACGACATCACTAAGGAGAAGCTAGCCAGAGCTGCAAAGGTTATTGAGGATCAGAAGAGGAGGCAGATTCTCGTGAAGGATCAGAGAGACGACAGAGTCAGAGTTCTCAGTGCTGAGTGGGAAGCCAAGCTGAAGGTTAAGGAGACAGAGAGCATGAAGATCATCGCCGAGAGAGATCACTGTATAGCTGAGAGGGATCATTATATGACAGAGAGAGATCATTACTTCAGGCAGATGAAGATTCACCAGAAAGAGGTGGGGAGATTACAACAGGAGAATACAGAGCTCAGGTTCGCCGCAGAGTTTGCAAGAATGGAAGATGAGATGGGGACATCTGTGGGACCCTCATCAGGCTAGACCTTTCATTTGTGTGGATTACCGTCAGGCTTGTTGACGGAATTCATTTGTTTGTATTTCTTTCCCGATTCTGGAGATTTGGTATCTGATTGGTATCTGGTTTGATGTATGACCATGGCACTTATTGTGCATTTTGCTATGTGATGGTATTTTTCATTCAGTGATTGATCTTCAAGCTTTATTTGCTTTACCGTATGCACTCACAGAAGCACACACATGGTTGGGGGTATCATGCTAAATCACCTATCTCTGATCTGCACGATAAAATCAAATGTTGATTATCAAAATATTGATGCCGGATTATTATTTGTCTCGATGATGCCAGGATCGAGAGACAAAGTGTCCTTCATGTGGATAAACACTGCATTCATGCATTGATCATAATAACCTGTGTTTTATTTTGCAGGTATATGTTGCTAACGTGCTTGATTGTTTCAGGAATCATTGCTCGTGCTCACAGAACTGTACCTTTGCACTCAACCCGACCTCACAGATACTTCACAAGACGCAATACTCCCAGACTCATGGATCTCCCGAGCACTGATCTCCTCGAGCTGAAAGATAAGATGACTGAGCTGATCAACATCATGCAAGGCTTTGCAGTTGGTCAGAAGGCGTTGGCTGATAAGGTTGAGAAGCTCGAGCGGGCTTCTGCAGCAAACAGTGGTGTAAACCTGGATGGTGTCTCCAACCAGGGGCTGGGGTCTTGTGATGGCGGTAAAAGGACAATTGTTGGTGTTGTAAATAATGCTGCTGGTTTTGGTGTTGGTGGTCAACCTGGGCCCAGTCTGGGTCAGAATATGAAGGACGGTCTGCTGCCTCCATTCTACGGGTTTGATGAGGACCGAGAGGAAGACAGGGAAGCCGACCAGTTTTCAATGCATAATGAGCCTTTGGGTCAGTATGGGGTCCAGCCACAGAACAAGGAGATTCAGCTGCTGGCTGAAAAGATTAAGGTGCTGGAAAGTTATGCCACTCCTGGAGTGGTCAATATGTCTAATATGGGGCTTGTTGAGGGGATTGTGATCCCGCAGAAGTTCAAAGCGCCCACGTTTGATCGTTACAATGGAAGTTCTTGTCCTGAGACTCATCTGCAGGCATTTGTCCGCAAGATCTCTGCGTACACCATGGATCAGAAGCTGTGGATGTACTTCTTCCAGGATAGCCTGTCCGGAGGATCCCTGGAATGGTACACCAAGCTAAAATCCTCAGATATTAAGAACTGGCAGGATCTTGGGGACGCGTTCTTCAAGCAGTATCAGTTCAACGCTGACATGGCTCCGAGTCGTACCCAGCTGCAGGGTATGTCTCAAAAGAATAGTGAAGGATTTAAGGAGTATGCCCAACGGTGGAGAGAGTTGGCTGCCAGAGTGCAACCTCCTCTTGTTGACAGAGAGATGTCGGATCTTTTTATGGGGACCCTGCAGGGGGCATTTGCTGAAAGAATGGTTGGTTGTCCGGTGACCAACTTTTCCGATATTGTTGTGGCGGGGGAAAGAATTGAGAGCTGGCTGAAGCTCGGGAAAATTCAGGGCACTGCTTCTGCTTCGTCTTCAGGATCGAAGAAGCCATTTGGTAATAATGGACAGAGGAAGAAGGAGGGCGATACCAGCGCCGTGTATGCTCAACGAGGACCCAGTAGGGACCGTTACTTCCAGCACACTGCTGCAGTAACCATTCCTGCTGAGTCTCAGCCTGCACCGCAACAACAACAACAAAGGCAACCCTTCCAGCAGAGGCCTCCAAGAGCTGGTTATCAGATGAAGGGAAGAGCTATGGACAGACAGTTTGATAGACCTCCGGTGACCTATGCTTTTCTGTTTAAGAAGCTGATGGATTTGGGGCTTGTGCAGACAAGGACTCTGGCACCTTTGAGACCTGATCAAAGGCCAGCCAGCTATGATGAGAATGCAAAATGCGAATTCCACTCGGGTGCGCCCGGACATAACATTGAGAACTGCAAAGCTTTTAAGCACACAGTTCAAGACCTGGTGGATTCAAAAGCTATCAATTTCGCACCATATCCCAACGTTAATGCTAATCCCATGCCCGCGCATGGTCAGAGGGGGGTGAATGCTATTTCTGAAGAGAATAGAGTTGGGTTGTCTGATGTTGATCAACTAAGGACTCCGTTGGCTGAGCTCAAGGGTTTGTTGTTGAAAAATGGGGTTTATCTGGGCTGTGGCTATGAGTGTGCTGAGTGCATCGTCTCTGTTAATGGGTGTGAGCTTCTGAGGAAGACTGTCCAGGGTCTGATGGACAATGGGGATATTATGATTGAGAAGGCGGATTCTGGGAAGGATGAGGTCTCCACCATAACAATTTACTTTGATCCGGTGGATTTGTCTAATCTTGCTGAAGCGGCTCCAGTTACCATCACGGTACCTGGGCCCATTCCGTATGACAAAGATGATGTCGTGCCTTGGCACTATGGTGGGGAGGTGTATTGTAATGGTGAAAAGTTGGAGGAACAGACTGCTAGTGAAACCATCATTTCAAAGGTGGATAATGCCGGTATCAGTGGTTTCACTCGTAGTGGCAGATTATTTGCTCCGGAGGCCCTGAGGGGAGGAGAGGGAGAAAAAGAGAAAAAAGAAAAGGCCGAGGCTTTAGCCAGGGCAAGAGGAAAAGCTGTGGTGAATGATAGTACTCCTGTGGTGACACCGGCGCCTGCGGGGTCGGATGAAAAACTTGATGATGATGCTGAGGAATTTTTGAGAATCATCAAAAAATCAGAGTACAAATTGGTGGACCATTTGCAGCAGACTCCGTCCAAAATCTCCATTCTGTCATTGTTGTTAAGCTCTGAGGGGCATAGGGAGGCTTTACTGAAGATCTTGAAGAAAGCCTACGTTCCTCAAGAGATCACAATCAACCAGTTGGAGACGGTCGTGTCGAACGTGCATGCTAGCCATGGGTTGGGTTTTACAGACATGGATCTGACTGTGGATGGGAGGAATCACAATCGGGCACTACACATTGCGATGGAATGTAAAGGGGCCGTGCTTTCGCATGTGCTGGTTGATACCGGCTCCTCTTTGAATGTGTTGCCCAAGAAGGCTCTGGCGAAGTTGAATTGTGATGGGCTGATTTTGACTCCGACAGATTTGATAGTGCGGGCTTTCGACGGGTCGAAGCGGGCCGTGTTTGGAGAGGTAGAGCTGCCAGTGAAGATTGGACCTGAGGTGTTCAAGTCGACATTCTATGTCATGGATATTCAGCCGGCATACAGTTGCCTGTTGGGTAGGCCGTGGATCCATGCTGCTGGGGCAGTCACTTCGACTTTGCACCAGAAACTGAAATACATCTGGGAGGGCCAAGTCGTCACTGTCTGCGGAGAGGAGGACATCTTTGTCAGCCACTTGTCCTCATTCAAATATGTGGAGATGGATGGTGAAATATGGGAGACGCCCAGCCAAGCTTT
Source organism: Lathyrus oleraceus (assembly GCF_024323335.1). NCBI lineage: Eukaryota > Viridiplantae > Streptophyta > Magnoliopsida > Fabales > Fabaceae > Lathyrus > Lathyrus oleraceus. Next base: position 343,947,523 of record NC_066580.1, read on the forward strand.
CGAAACCATTAAGGTGGAGAATGCTCTTTTTGCCAAGGAGGAAGAAAAACCGTCCATATCTTCGTACAAGCAGGCCGCTGAGGTGGTGAAGAGTGGAGAGGCTCCTGGGTGGGGCAGAATGATGGATGTCCTTGCAAAGAAAGATCGATTTGGAGTGGGGTATCAGCCGGGCCGAGGCTCAGGACAAGGCAGAGGACGTCGTACGTCGGTCACCTTTACAAGTGCCGGAATGCTGGATCGGATCACATTTGCATGATGAGTGATGAGGCTGATAGCGACTGTGACATGGACCGATGGATAAAGCCATGCGCGCCAGGGATGGGAATCCAGAACTGGAAGGCTGAAAAGATCATCCGGGTCACTCTGCTGGAAGAGTAATATTTTTCTTGTTTTAGTCTTATATGCATGAAAGCCATACGTGTTGCCCGACACGTAATGGTTCATTGTAAGGGCCACCTCATGTTCATAAATTTGCAACATTTCTGCATCATAAATAAATGGATGTTTTTCAGTTAAAAGCGGTGTTCCCTGTTTTTCATTTATTTTTGCAGTTTAAAAATAAAACAAAATAAAAATGGCAATGTTTTTCATTTTTCTTTTTCAATTTGTCTCACACCGGTTCTAAAGCAATGCATGAATCAACATTCATGCAGATGCGATTCTTCTCCGGATCTCATTGATAACAATCCTGTTACACCCTTGTATGACTTCGACAATCCAATCTATCTTGCTGAAGAAGAAGACGAAGAAGATTGTGAACTACCAGGGGAATTAGCCAGGTTGTTAAAACAAGAGGAGAAGGTGATTCAGCCGCATGAAGAGCCGATTGAGGTTGTGAATCTGGGTACCGACGAGGTCAAGAAAGAGGTGAAAATCGGGGCTGCTTTGGAGGAAAGTGTCAAGAGCAGGTTGGTAGTGTTGTTGAAAGAGTATGTCGACATCTTTGCCTGGTCTTATCAAGATATGCCAGGTTTGGATACCGATATTGTTGCGCACAAGCTACCGTTGAGAGAAGATTGTCCTCCAGTGAAGCAGAAGTTGCGTAGAACTCGACCTGATATGGCAATGAAAATTAAAGAAGAAGTGCAGAAGCAGTGGGATGCTGGTTTCCTTGCTGTCACTAATTATCCGCCGTGGGTTGCGAATATTGTGCCAGTCCCGAAGAAAGATGGGAAGGTGAGAATGTGTGTGGACTACCGAGATCTGAACAGAGCTAGTCCGAAAGATGATTTTCCACTACCTCACATCGACGTGTTGGTAGACAATACAGCTCAATTCTCGGTGTTTTCCTTCATGGATGGCTTTTCTGGCTATAATCAAATCAAAATGTCGCCAGATGATATGGAGAAGACAACGTTCATTACACCGTGGGGTACTTTTTGTTACAAGGTGATGCCATTCGGTCTCAAAAACGCCGGTGCTACTTATCAGAGGGCCATGGTGACTTTGTTTCATGATATGATTCATCATGAAATTGAATGCTATGTTGATGACATGATAGCAAAGTCCCAAACAGAAGAGGGGCATTTGGTAGATCTGGCCAAGTTGTTCGACCGGCTGAGACAGTTCAGACTGAGGTTGAATCCGAGCAAGTGCACTTTCGGAGTGCGGTCCGGTAAATTGCTGGGGTTCATTGTAAGCGAGAAAGGAATCGAGGTTGATCCTGCAAAAGTAAAAGCAATAAGAGAAATGCCTGAACCGAGAACAGAGAAGGAGGTTCGTGGTTTCTTAGGTAGATTGAATTACATTTCACGGTTCATATCTCATCTAACAGCCACGTGTGAACCAATTTTCAAATTGTTGAGAAAAGATCAAACGGTCAGGTGGAATAATGATTGCCAAGTGGCATTTGAAAGAATAAAAGAATATTTGCAGGAGCCTCCGATTCTGATGCCTCCTGTGGAGGGAAGACCGTTAATTCTGTACATGACAGTCCTCGAGGGGTCTATGGGGTGTGTATTGGGGCAGCATGACGAGTCTGGTCGAAAAGAGCATGCCATATACTACCTTAGCAAAAAGTTTACCGACTGTGAAACAAGATATTCACTGCTCGAGAAAACTTGTTGTGCTTTGGTCTGGGCTGCTCGCCGACTAAGGCAGTATATGCTGGTTCATACCACTTTATTGATTTCCAAGATGGATCCAATCAAGTACATTTTTGAAAAGCCAGCATTGACCGGACGGGTTGCGAGGTGGCAAATGATTTTGACTGAATATGATATACAGTATACCTCTCAGAAGGCGATTAAGGGGAGTGTATTGTCTGATTACCTCGCTCAGCAACCTATTGAATGTTTATCAACCGATGAAGTTTGAATTTCCTGATGAGGACATCATGTTTCTCAAATCGAAAGATTGCGAGGAACCAATCCCGGAGGAGGGGCCTGACCCTGAATCCGAATGGATTCTGATGTTTGATGGGGCCGTTAACGTGAATGGAAGCGGTGTTGGTGCTGTTTTGGTTACGCCGAAAGGATCCCATATTCCTTTTGCTGCCCGGCTAACATTTGAGTGTACCAACAACGTGGCTGAATATGAAGCTTGTATATTGGGGATTGAGGAGGCGATTGATTTGAGGATCAAGAACCTTGTCATATATGGAGATTCAGCTCTGGTGATAAATCAGGTTAACGGAAAATGGTATACGCATCAGTCTCATTTAGTGCCATACCGGGATTATACGAGGAGATTGTTGACGTTTTTCACTAAGGTGAAGATGCATCATGTGCCCAGAGAGGAGAATCCTTTGGCAGATGCTTTGGCTACTCTGGCCGCCTTGATTAAGGTGCAGTGGTGGAATAAGTTCCCCAGTGTTGAAGTAGGTCGTCTAGATAGACCGGCTTATGTGTTTGCTGTTGATACAGCGTCTGATGATGAGAAGCTGTGGTATTACGATATCAAGCGCTATCTAGAGACGCAAGAATATCCTGAGGGAGCATCTAAAAAGGACCGAAAGACTCTGCGGAGGTTGGCCATGGTGTTCTATCTGAATAAGGATGGGGTTTTGTATAAACGGAATTTTGATTGGGTCTTGCTCAGATGTGTTGATGATAGAGAAGCAAGCCAATTGATGAAAGAGGTTCACGAAGGATCGTTCGGTACCCATGCCAGTGGGAATGCAATGGTAAAGAAGTTGTTGAGGGCAGGTTATTATTGGATGACAATGGAGGCCCAATGTTTCAATTACGTGCGGAAGTGTCATAAATGCCAGATTTATGCAGATAAGGTGCACGTACCTCCAAATCCGTTGAGTTTGATGTCGTCTCCATGGCCGTTTGCTATGTGGGGCATTGATATGATCGGAAAGATTGAGCCTACAGCTTATAATGGGCACAGGTTCATATTAGTGGCTATTGACTACTTCACCAAGTGGGTGGAAGCAGCCTCTTATACGAATGTGACGAAGCAGGTCGTTGCCAGATTTCTCAAGAGAGACATCATTTGCAGATACGGGATTCCCGAGAGAATCATTACTGATAATGGTTCTAATTTGAACAATAAAATGATGGCAGAATTGTGCCGGGAATTCAAGATCGAACATCACAATTCTTCTCCCTATCGTCCGAAGATGAATGGGGCGGTTGAGGCAGCCAATAAGAATATAAAGAAGATTGTGCAGAAAATGGTGGTAACCTATAAAGACTGGCATGAGATGTTGCCGTTTGCGTTACATGGGTATCGAACGTCGGTGCGTACATCTACTAGGGCAACTCCTTTTTCATTGGTATATGGAATGGAGGCTGTATTACCTGTTGAGGTTCAGATTCCCTCTTTGAGAGTCCTGATGGACGTGAAGTTGCAAGAGGCTGAGTGGGTAAGGACCCGGTACGAAGAGTTAAGCCTGATTGAGGAAAAGAGGCTAGCAGCCATCTGTCATGGGCAGTTGTACCAGCAGAGGATGAAGCGTGCTTTCGACAAGAAGGTACGACCTCGGGTATATCACGTGGGTGATATGGTGCTGAAAAGGATCCTTCCTCCTCAAAACGATCGAAGGGGCAAATGGACACCGAATTATGAAGGTCCATTCGTGGTCAAGAAGGTTTTCTCTGGCGGAGCCTTGTTGCTAACGACCATGGATGATGAAGATTTTCCATCCCCTGTGAATGCGGACGCAGTTAAAAAATACTTCGTATAAGAGACCCGCTTGACGAAAAGAATAAAATAGTCCAGGCAAAAATGGGCATCCCGGCGAACCAAAAACAGAAAGAAAGGTTCGGGCAAAAATTAGGGATATAGAATGAAAAACTGTACACCCGGCAAGTCGAAAACCTGAAACGGCGACTTGAGCAAAAAAGGGTATCTCGGTGGACTGAAAACCCGAAAGGGCGGTCCAGGCAAAAGAGGGATTGAAACGAACAACTGCGTCCAGCATGATCGTTTGCGCTTTGGTTAAAGCATCATGGAGAATACCCGGTAGGGATCAGTTGGAATCGTCTTGTTCAAAAGGCAGAAAGTATGGAGAGTCTGAGGACATATGGGGTGTAGCCGAGTTGGAACTCGATGAGATCACGGGTTTCACATTGCCATTAGGATAGATTTTTCCTTTTGTGCAATTACCTCTTTTCAGGAATTGCTTCCTTTGTATTGCTCAATTTGAGCCACACACTTTTTCAATCAATAAAATGCATATTCAGTCAAATAATTTTGTTTTTTGTTTTCATTACCGCTTTGATTGCAAAAACATCCAATATTTTTGATAAAGGATCTTGCATTTTAAGACATACAGGTTCCTTCCAATGCATGTTTATAAGATTGAAAGCTTGAAATCTTATTCGGAAGGTTGAGTGACCCAAGTGTTGAAATCTTGACACGCCTGGGGCACGGTTTTATCTGACGATCTATTTTGCAGGTACTGTTAGGTATTCGTCACTCACTTGCAGGTTGTGATGTGGAAGCTTTGTAACAGATCCCCAGAGAGTTCGCTTAGGGGCGAATGTATGAAAGAATGACGAAGACGTTGAGACGTACGACGATCCTTGATAGTAATCAAGAAGACTCTTCAAAATCGGAAGATTGGAAAGTCTGTAGAAATTCCCCACAGGGTCCAGTCAGGGACGAGAGAACGGTGAAGAGACGTCGAGACGTCCGACGACCTTTGGAATTAATCAAGAAGACTCTTCAAAGTCGGAAAATCGAAAAGTCTGTATAAATCCCAGGAGTACGCTTTTCGTCGAGCGCGGAGCGATTGGGAATACAAGATGATGGAGCAGAAAAGGTCCAGACGAGTCTGAGAATTCTCAAAGGTGGGAAGTCGGTACGAGATTGGGAGGTGGATGTCATGGTTCGACGAGTCAACGGGTATTCTGTACCAACTTTTCTCATTTCCCCAGCGAGATCCCCAAGCAGAATTAGAGGACCAAATCACCAGCAGATCCGAGGTCTGTGGATTCCCCAGCCGGGTTAGGATGGTTATCCTCGGCAGGCAACGATGTTTCCTCAGCAGCCAGGTCAGAAGGTTGCTACTCCCCGAGTGGAGCGGGTTTCAATGAAATATATCTCCAACAGTGTTCATCCTACCAGTGGATTGGATGAGTTTCCGTAGCAGACTGATATCTGCATCCCCAGCTGAGTTGATTCTACCTATGGATTGCATGGGTAATCCCCAGCGGAGTAGCATTCGTTTCCCTGGCAGGGTCAGGATGGTTATCCCCAGCAGGTTTTAGATCGATGCTTCCCCAGTTGGCAGGCCTGGAGGTTGCTGTTTCCCAGCGGAGCTATCTGTGAGCATTTCCCCAGTGAAGTCGTCAGGTATCTGTGAGGGTTCTCCAAGCAGAGTCGGGATTGATATCCTCAGCAAGTCAAAGACTGTTGTATCCCCACAGAGTGTTGGTGGTTCTTGTCCCCAGCAGTTTCCCGAGCGGATTGGGTGCAAAGGAGGTTCTTCCCCAGCAAGGGTTGCCTTTTTCCCAGCAGCAGTGCTTATTCCCCAGCAGGGTGGAGATCGGAGTATTGGCGAGTTCCTCAGCGGAATGTCTCGTGCTCCTCAGCAGAGTCCCTTGAGGGGGATACTTTTTATGCATTCATCATGAAAAAAATAGCATAGCATGTTGCATAGAAAAATAATAAAGCGCATAGCATTTCCATAATTATGGAGCATTACGCAGAAAAATCAATCATGCATCATGTTGCAAACATAAGCTAGTCTCAAACCGTGGTTACTGTTTGAGAGGTGGTTTGTTCAAAGGTGAAGATGTTACTCCGAGGAGTCTAGCATCGTGGTTTTAATCACAGTAATTCCCGAGTAGTGTGATACTGGAGTAATTATTTTCCGTCGAGCAGAGATGGGAAATATTATGCGATCAACGCAATTCAAGCCGTGGTTACCGCTTGGAGTCTTTATTTCGCCTGAGGGTGAAGGTGTTACTCTGAGGAGTTTAGCATCATGATGTCAGATCAGCAATGTTCTCCAGTAGTGCGATACTGGATGAGTTTTTCCGTCGAGCAGAGATGGGAAATGTTACGCGATCAGCGCGATTCCGGGGTTCAAATGGAGAAAAGGAAGTGTTGAGGCATTTTCTGGGGTTCAAATAGAGATTGGAGTTGAAGATTATATCCAGGATGAGGTCCTCAGGATTATCTTATGTTCATGTGTCACCTTAGACTTTGGCGGAGTCCAATGGAAGTCGTTATAGGTGTCTTCGGATGAAGAGATGCACATGTTACCTTCCTTTGTGAAGGTGTACCCTCTGATATGTCGCCCTCAGAGTGGTTTGGTGTTATTTCCGTCATTGCCAGCGGAATTATCACAAGAAAGCGGAGAACGGGGTTCAAACTGGAGATTGGGGTTCAAATGGAGAAAAGGAAATGTTGAGGCATTTTCTGGAGATTGGGGTTCAAATGGAGAAAAGAAGACACGAGGTGTTTTCTGGAGATGGGGTTCACATTGGCGATCGCGAGTTATCGTCAGGCGACTGGGGTTCAAACTGGAGAATGGGGTTCATTATGTGGCAAACAGGAGAACGGGGTTCAAATGCAGTGATCTGAGGATCATTTGCGCAAGAGAAAATTTTGGGGTTCAAGAAAATGGAAAAAATAGAGAAAACTTAGGGGTTCAAGAAAAGCATAAAAAAGAAAATAATAATCCCGAGCGGATGAGTGGTGTTTAGACCATGGGTTATCCCTGCGTTGCCATTTATGTTGGTGTCCAGGTCGACATTTTTCGGTGTTCAGGCCGACTTCTTCCGTTCCAGACGGATTCTTTCGAGACTGTGTTCTTCGCCGATTCTGACGGGCGTTGTTAATTATATCCCATCAGAGTGCAAATTGTTCGTCTGTTCTTGGTATTCAATCACTCTTCATCCTGATCATCTGAAAGCCGAGGCTGTTCATATCGACAGGTTCACAGTGGATTGAATAGGGGCAGCTGTAACACCTCAAAATTTGCCCTCCTCTCTTGGTTCACAGTGGATTGAATAGGGGCAGCTGTGACACCTCATTAAGAATTGCATATTGCATATCATGTGGTTACATTGTGCAAGTCATCCTCACAAGTCTTGATCAAGAAGATGAAGAGGTCATTGTGCAAGCTAGGGTTTCATTGGACTGGTCATTAATCATCTGAGGATGTGGAGGTCCAAATTAGGGTTTTGTGGTTCTCAAGGAGATTGGTCTTCATCTTGATTGAAATGATACATCATCATCATCATGGTCTTGTTATCATCAAGTGTTGAAGCATGTTCCTTGAGATTAGGGTTTTGACCACTGGTCAACCCTAATCAGGTGCATTGGGCCAATTAGGGCATGGCTAGGAGATGGGGTCTATGTTGGGTATGGGGATCATCATGTGGTTATATGGAGCTTATTGAGGCTAGGGTTTCATCCTTGAGCCATTTCATCAGAGAATTGGGGCTCAGATTGATCAATGCATTGCCAAATTCATCTATCAGTTGAAAAGTCAACCGTGGTCAACTGTGCGTGATTTTATGGATTTGGAGGTGGGAGAGAGTTGGATACACTTCATTCATGTTGAAACAAGTGTTATTTGACATGTCAAAGCTCAAGAATGGAGAAAATAAAGTCAGAACAAAAATTGCCAAAAATAGAAAGTGACTTGTAATGGAAGTTTCCAAAAATGGAAAGTTTTTGACCACAAAATTACATGTCCAAGGAAGCTTCAAATGAAAATTTGTTCAACATGAAAGTTGTAGATCTTGGTCTCACCTTTCCAAAAAGTCCAAGAACTTGAAATTCCCATGCATGGTTGGCAAGTTATGGTCCATTCAATTTCAAAAATGACCCATAATCAAAGTGGCATAACTTCCACATGGAGTGTCCAAATTGAGTGATCTTTTTATGAGCAAACTCCATTTGACATGTACTTTCATGGTGCATAATTGGAATTCATCAAAAATGGTCAATGCAAAAGGTCAATTTTCAAGTGTACAATTAAAAAGCCAAGGGCAAAATGGTCCAAGTTGAGAAATAATTGGAATTTTGGAATGGGAGTTTTTGCAACATCTCACATATGCCAGTTAGAGATGGTTTGAATTGTCATAAGTGTTCAAAGTTCAATATTTGGCCAAGTCATTTTTGAACTTCACTTGAAAATGCAAAATTTGGCATGACATATGGAAAATGAATTGTACAAGGCCACTCAACATGGAACCAAAGCCAACACATCACAAATGATATTTAGGAGATGTCTGAGCTGTCATATAGCTGTCATGAGGCCTTATATGAAATACCAATTTTGCCTTTGCTTTGTAAATTCCACATTAAGCTAATTACATGAGATTTGGTTAATTAATGATTAGAGGGTGATTAAACTGAGGTATATATCACTAATCATAACTGAAATGTTAAACACAATCACAATTCACAAGAATCTCCAACTGTTTTTCCCTCCAAAAATGAAAATCTCAAGAACTTCATCAAAATTCTTTTGATCCAATCTTCCTCAATTCTTCACCAAAGTGCAAAATTCCTTTTGCTTCATCTTCCATAAGCCTTAAGCTTGGACTGTTTTGGGGAATTGGTGCCATAACCTTGCAAATTCGCAACTGTTCATGTCTTGCTCAACAATGGTGATTTGAAATTTCTTCCAATTGAGGCATCCTAGAGCTGAAGCACGTGATCTATTCAACTCACCTATCCTTCATACACTTCTGTTTTGGACAATTGAAGCTTGGAACGCACAAATCCTCACTGTTTTCATTCAAGGTGCATAAATTCGAATCTCATGATTTTTTAAATTGTTATATGCGTTTTGTAGATCGTGCATCATAGGTTAACATGCAACTTGTGGTTTGTGAAATGATTGAGTGAGTTGAGAGAAATCTTGTTTGAAAGCTTTGATGTCAAAACTTCATTTGTTCGATTCGTCTTGTATATGCATTTCTGGACAATTTCGTTTACATATTTGGAATCCTCACACTTAGACCTTTCCATTGGTATATCATTTGTGAGTTTTGGTGAGGAAATGAGCGAAACCGAATTTGAGGATGGAGGCGCGAAGAACACGGCCAGGGAAGATGAAGTTCCGGAAATTTTTTGCGTTTGATTCATTTCACTGCCTGGCAAATTCGAAATTTTTGTTTCCCTCCAAGAACGACCAATAGCGAGCGTCCAACGCATTAGTGTGGCACGCTGTCGTTTTGGACCAAAGCAGGATAATTACAATCGTGCCACTGCTGTAAATTAAATCATTTTAATTCATTGAAACACTTAAATAATTATTCCATACTATTTAACAAACTTAAAAAAAATCATAAAAAATTCATTATTAATCCAAAATTAGTGAGGTTTTTTTTATAGATCCCAAATTTTGTCTAGAATTTTATAGGCATGATACCATAAGTTGTGCATGGAGAAATTTTGACCTTGCCTATTGATCTTTGACTTGTGTGCATTTTTTGCATGTTTCACCATTTTAAACATGAAATGCTCATACTTGCAAAGAAATGGATGAAAATTTTTGTGCTTATTCTGGACATGCTGGTGGTGATTTTCATGTAGAGTTTGTGAATTTTGGATACTTGGGTGATTAGATATGAATTTTTGGATTAAGGTGTGACAATTTGTGTCACACCAAGCTAGGTCAACTTTCTGATTTTATTTAAAATGCTTAGGGATGTTGGTTTGAGCTGAAATTTTGTGTGGATGATCATTGATATGTCAAGATAACATGTGATTTTTTCTGGAATTGTTGATGGCATTTTCTAATTGATTTATAATTTTCTTTTCTGTATGCTCATTTTGTAACCTTGTGTGACACATGTTGGCATTTTGCTTGTGAAATTCTCATATGGTATTGAATGAAGATGAAATTTGGTGGGAGCATTCTAGACACATTGTAGGACATCATGGTTTTGATCCCATTCATTTCTTAGATGTTGTCACTGTTTTATGAATTATTGAAGTGGATGCTTGCTTGAATGTCTTGGTTTGGCTTGAATAATTGTGTCTGGACTTATTGATTTTCATTGACCTACTTTCTTTTGTCCAATTGAGCTGAAAATTGACATGCTACTTGTTGATTGTGTCCTGTTTAGGTGTGAATTATTTGAGGATTTTTGGAATTGTTTTGGTATGCTTTTGAGTGAGATAGTTCTGTTTGGTCATTTGAAGTTGCAAATTACATGATTGATGTTAAATTGTGCATGAAATGATAATGGTGAATGGTATGAGCATGGGATCAATTGCATTTGCTTTTGGATTTGTTTTAATGTGATTTTGGTTGAATATTACTTGCTGTTTAGAATTTTTTATCCCTTTTGGACCCTAGGCTTGGCCTAGTGGTCTAGTTTCTCACATTTGGTTTGGATTTTCAGGATGAAATGCATAATGCTTAAGGAGATTGCTTCAAGGCAATTTGAATTGAGTTTGGTTGATGTTTATAAACTAACATGACTTTGTTTTGTAGGTTGTGAGGCTTGAGCTTGGGCTTATAGCTTGCACTTGTGTGCATTGACTTGTGTTGTCTGTATAGATTGACATTTGCTGTTTACTGTTGGTTTGTCTGAGTACTGATGATACTTGATTGATTTCAGGTACATTTAGTCGCTTACAGTTCTTTAAGAACTTGCTTGCTGCTGCTTGGTTTTTAAACCAGTTGAGGTAGACTCTCTATACTTCATGTAGTCTGGAAGACCTGGCCTGTTACTTGGCCAGACAACTGTCTGAAGTCCTCCTTAAGAGGCGATGTTTGTGGTTGTTTACATTTGTGCCCAAGCAGGTAAAGACCTCTATGAGGCAATTGGTGGATCAAAGGGATATGCAATCTATCCCCCACTATTCTGTTGAGTCGTCCCTCTGCTCACACGGCTGTGTGTTGATGCATTGGGACACAAACCCAAGATCTTGTGCTGTTGCACAATCGAGTCAGAGTCTTTGAGCGTAGAAGGGTCCCTCCATTCTGGACCCACGCTCCTTTGTCTGAAGCTCTCCCTGGTCAGGGATAAGAGCTGTGAAGTCTAATCTTCACTCACCTTTCATCTGCTTCACCTTAGCCTCGTAATGGCAAGGTTAAGAGCGAATACTACCCATGTACAGATGACTTGCTTCGGCAGTCAAACCCATTGTTTGAGCCCACTTGACTGGTTATAGTGTGTGCTTTGTGAATATTTGTTTACTCTGTTTGCTTGTATGCTTGTATGCTTGCTTTCTTCCTGGATAGGATTAGCTTGCAGTCGTGCAAGTAGGTAGAAACCTCCACGTAGGGTAATGAGGCATGACAACACTAGGCTCGAGTACAGCTCCCTGGTAGTGTGTCTTCCCTTGGTTTCTGGCTAGATTTTCTTTCCCTTGAGGGGGAACTACATCGCCCTGATCCTCGTTCCAGACGAGGTATGTAGGCAGGAGACCGTGCGAGGTCTCTCCGGGCACTTTTTTTTTTCTTTTTGTGTGCGTTTGCTTGTTATCTTCTTGTGTGTCAGGATATGGACGTAAGCCCAGCGATTGGCTGTACGTATCCTGATTGTGTTTGTTTGGTTCGGAAGCTGACGTAATTCCATCGAGTGGTTGTCGGGTTCCAGGTTTGCCTGTGGGTGTGTGTCTTGTTTGGCGTGCGTGAGCCGAACTACGGCAGCTCTGATTCTCGTTACAGACGAGATACGTAGGCATAGGATGCGACGTCCTATCGAGCTCTCTTCCTCTTAACCCCACCTACGTTCCCCGTGTGTGTGTGTGATGTTTTAGCAACCTTTTCTTTTCTTAGAACGTGGATCCCGTCGAGTACGACGGACGTGAGGGGTGCTAATACCTTCCCCTTGCGTAACCGACTCCCTTACCCTTTCTCTTTGGTCGCGAGACCATTTCCTTTCCAGGTTTCTCTGAGCGTTTCCTTTCCCTATCTTGGGATAAATAACGCGCAGTGGCGGCTCTGTGTTGTGTTTTTGTTTCAGCCCGCCGGTTGTTTTTTCGCGGATGCGACAGTGCCCTCAAACACATTTTTTCTCTGTCACCAGGACGTTAGTCATCCTCGTTGCACAAATAATAAAACTTAAGTCAGGAAATCGATAAAAGGAAAAACAAATGCAATGTCATGAAAATTACTATACCGAGAAATCCATCCAATATGTTGAGGTTTCCTACATACTTGAATAAGTTGTGCACACACATAACATGAAATTACTCTTGAAGATCAACCTCTTCTCTCTCTCTCTCTCTCTCTCTCTCTCTCTCTCTCAGTGGCGCTCAATTTATGTGGGTCATAACCAGTAACAGAGATGGGGTCACTAGTCCAATGAAGGGGAAACCGATACGTCTCGTCCTCTTCATATATAACTTCTAGACAATGGAAATTACCCCTGATCTAGAGGAATTTGTCTTTCCAACCCTTATAATTTGAAGTGCACGGAGAAATGACGGCTTTCCTGTGCAAAGCGCTCAAATATATCCAACCCCCTTTACACACGCATTTGAATTAAAAGAAAGATAAGAAGATACCCGTGGTGGGCGTCACATTGAAACCCCGGCAAACAACCTCAAACGCATTGTTAAAGGCCCATATATTATGGTGAAGCTGGAAGGGGGCGACATTCAGAATTCTTAGGAGTTCAAACTCAAAGATGGTAAACAGGATACCCACGCCAGAGTCCTCAGTGATGTCGGGGTAGAAATAAAAATAATTATTTCTCACGTCGGGAGGCCTCCACATACAAACACTATCACTCAGGAAGAACGGTTCCAAAATAATATTGGCCCCGTTGCTAGTATTGGAAAATTCTAGCCCGTCGTGGAAGTTTTCCACCCAAGTATCGTCGATGCAAAGAGAGTCGTAACCTCAAACCTCTTCATTGAAAGAGCCATTCAAAAACTCCATGAGGATTTCAACTGAAGTTGAGGAAGAAGACACTAAGTCAGTGTTACTTTCATTAGAAGCCATATCAAAGATGACATTGTACACCTTTCTGGCCACAAAATCCCCATCTACCTTTTCCATTGTGTATCAAGATGCTTCCACACATTGGTGCCACATCACATTCCTCTCAGAGAATTTTTTTAGAGGAAATGACCTCATCCACTCATCACACTCACGAATCAGGACCATTGAAAGTGTTAAGTGAAAAATAGAAATGGAGAGAAAGCAAACGCAATACCCGAAGTAGGAAGAAAGAGGGAAAACTTGGAGAATATGAAGGGAATTTGATGCGTGAAGTGAATACACGAAGGCACATAAGCGTGGGAATAGGAAAAATTGATTGCAAAAGGTTTAGTGTATGAGATAGTGAAATATTTTGGAGAGAAAAACCGATATTTAAAATAGCTCGTTGGGAACCAAAAAGGCCTTTTGGGTAGAAAATAAAAGGCCTAATGGATAGGTCTAATGATAAGACGGGGAATATTGTGAGTCCAACAAAAAAACAATCATGAAACATTAAGTCACTTCATGAAGCGCAGAAGACCAAGAGCATGGAGGCGAGCTTAAAAGTCGTATAAGGCAGCTTTATGAAATAGTGTAATCTCGTATAAATCCTCAACCCAACTGACTTTTCCCTTAAGCATCTCACTCCATTGGACCTCATGCTTGGGACATTGTGTATATCCCAGGAAATTGTAATGGTCAAATTTGGAGTTTTGTAACATATGTGTCATACCCCAATTTTGTCTGGGCATTTTAAAATTTTCATAAATTCAATTTTAATTTCAGTTTGCATCATTCACATGCATTTCATTATAAATAATATCTAAAATATCAGTCGGAATAAATTATTGAATATACATATATATTGGTTAAAAATGTGTAAAATCAGGGGGTAAAAAGGTTTCGAAATTAAACTTGCAGACGCCAGTATTATTGATCTACGGTTCACGTAGTTCAGCCTGGTGTGCTCGTTATATTTTTCAACGACTTCTTCAGCTGCATTTTAATCCGTCTGAGCCTTTTAACCGGTGAAAATTTATTTCAAAATTAAAAGAAACGCTGTATTTTTTCAATAAGTATATTTCGTGCTGATCATCTTAGTGCATCCGATTTAATTTTTCGAGCAAATTTTTGCCCAATTTTTATTCATTTTTAGTCGTTTTAATTTTATTCTTTCGCCAAAATATTCAGATTAAATAAATAGAATTTTCTATGTTCTCATTTTATTTTTATCATGTGTATTTAGAAATATGAGAGTTTTATTTGATTTGGTTGATTTAAATTGTTTTAAATCAATTAAACCATCTAGAAGGGACACTATAGGCATTTTTAATTTATTTTTTTTGGATCCAATCCTGATCATTAATTCAAATTAATCTAAAGTTCGCAATGATTATCCATGTCCACCTCTCTTGACCAATTAAAATAAAATAATAAACAAATAAAAGAGTATCTTCTCATGACCAATAAAAGACTGCCACGCGCCCCACCTACACATACATTCCCATCATTTTTTTCCTCTCTCAGCCCACTCATGATTTTTCTCTCTTTTATCCGCGTGATAACCCATATTTCAGGGAATCCTCTTTGATCCTAAAGATTCTATCATAATACTCTCTCTTCACGTGACATGATTTTGGGGTGAGCTGGAAAAACCTTTTTCTATCTGGCTCCAACAGTTATAAAAAAAGGAAAAATAGGAAACCTTTGAAAAACAACAAAAAAAAAGAAACAAATACAGGCCACTAAAACACTCTCTCTACGGAATCAAAAAAGAGAAGGAGAACAAAAATCAAAAAGAAAAATAAATTGTTCCCTTCTTCTTCTCCATGCGTTTTCCCCACTACACGACCTTCACGTCGACGAACTCCGGCGAGATTGTCTTCAAAACAACCACATAACGCCACCATCCACCTCTGTTTCACCCGTGAACTTCCTGCCTCCACCATAAAATCCACCGCCGAAGACCTCTCTTCCTTCAACAAACAAACCCAATCATCGACGAAACCACCACTACGCTTCACCTCATCTTGCATCTCATTGCAACCTCTCCATCGAAACCGGCGACCACCTCTACCCTCCGTCACTTCCCTCACCGGCGAAAACCACCACCACTAACCTCCTTCGCACCCTCCACTCCATCTCAACCTATTCGCTCCGTCGAACCGCAATAACACGTACACCTTATTTTCGGTTCAAGCAACAATTTTGCGTAACTTGAAAACTCAAACACTTCACTCTGATTCAAAAGGGGGCGTGTTCCGTTCACACTTGTAGTATCATAGACGCATTTCTCAGCAGCAACAATGTCACAGAGTTAATGAGTCGCTTTTGTTTCTTGGATTCGAAATCAATTCTCCGATCCTCTTTTCTTCAACTCGACAACAATTTTGTCTATGGGTTTCTCTAATGTTGATGCGGTTTTATGTTGATTAAGTTAAATTATTTATATTGAGTTGCTGGAATATTTTCTGTTTTAGGATTATGTAACTTATTTTGTGAGCTTTGTGAATACTTGGTTATAGCTTTGTTTGTGAAGAATGTATGTATTTTATGGAGAAACCGCAGAAAGATGATAAACCGACCAAATGTAAAATTAACTTTGGTTTTTCTTTAATGTTTGAAAAATATAGCAAATGAAAATTAATAATGAAGTTTAAAAAATATACAAGGACTGCCATGGTTATTCATGTTTTTACTTTATTGTTACTTTGATCAAATCTTAGCATTTTATTTGTTATTTACACTTTAGTATTAGTAATAAATTAGATTCAAGATTAGTGTTGTTTTTTTTGGGCTTGCTTCAAAGCTATTGATAAGCACATTTAATCTGCACCCTCATTTTTGCTAATTCAATTCCCTTCGAGTTACTTCCCGCATATATGGTGAATTGGTGAACGATTGCTATTCGATTTCGAGGTAGTAAATATTGAAAATGTAATCTCATATCGTTGTTTCCTTTTTTTATTTTGATGCACTTATATCGGATCTTTGATCCGCGGATCCGGTAATTTCATGCCGTTACGCCGCCAAAATTTCAATACATTAATAGGGTATTTCATCGTGTTATGATTTTGCGAATGACATTGATCATGTTGCCATTTCGTGCAAACCGGTTTTGAGCACACCGATTCCATTAAATAAACCGACAATTGTCATTTAGATTAATTAATTAAATTTTGACTAGTTAAGTTATTTTGGATTAATTAATTTTAATTAACTTAGTTATTTGATTCAATTCAATAATTTTGATAATTAATTTTAATTAATTTAATTAATCAACTTAACCAAATTTTAATAAACTAATTTTGATAAATAAATAGTGATTGATTTCTTCCACCATCATTTCATAACACAAGCCTGATTTCACTTCATTTCATCATCAATCCAAAATCATTTATATCACACGACTCTCGATTCAAAGTCGAGCCTATTTTCAAACACCTTTGTAAGTCGATCGCTTTTTAAGCATCGCCATCAACCTCACATAGCTTACTCTTGGGCTTTCTTACAATGAGACCTATTCGATTTTAATTAATCGAGTAGATGGTTGATACACCAATAATAATTCGATTTATTAACGAACTCAAATTTAAAACCTCGATCCAATGTCGAGTATTTTCTTTCAAACTCAATTGAAATACCCAATCACAATCAAACACCATTTCATTTGGGAATGAAAAGGGGGATGGCTTTGAGTTTTCAATTCCTCTCCTCGATTATTTGAATACGCGCGAGTTCTCTTACTCGGTTAGTCAAATAGTTGTTATTTCTATCCACCTAAGCACAAACAAATCAAACTATTTCATAATAACGAAACGAAAAGGGAGATGACTTTGAGTCTTCAGTTTTTCTCCTCGGTTATTTGAATACAAGTTCTCTTACTTGGTTAGTCAAATAATTGTCGTTCCTCTACAAACTTCCAAACCCCGATTAAATCAAAACATTTTCATAATAAAGAAATGAAAAGGGAAATGACTTTGAGTTTTCGACTTCTCTCCTCAATTGTTTGAATACGAGTTTTCTTACTCGGTCAGTCGAACAATTGTCATTTTTCCACCAACTTATAACTTAATCAAATCATTCTTATCACAAACTGTACAAAAAAGGAGATGGTCTTGAGTCTTCGATTCCTCTCCTCAAATGCTTGGATATGAGTTGTCTTACTCAGCCATCCAAGTACTTGTCGTTTATTCTAAAGATACCAACCATACATAAACCTATTTTCATAATCACTCAGATGAAACAGAAAGTGGTCTAGAGTCTTCTAGTCCTTTTCTCGATTATTAGGATACGAGTTATCTTACTCGACCGTCCGAGTAATCGTCATCCATTCAAAATATTTTAACTATTATTAAGTCCTTTTTATAATTAAGGATGAAAAAGGAAGTGGTCTAAAGTCTTCGATTCCTCTCCTCGACTATTAGGATACGAGTTGTATTACTCGACTATCTGAGTAATCGTCATCCAACCAAAAATATCTTAACCTATCAAGTTTATCCTTTCTCGCCCTCGTGCGATCGAAACCAGTCAAACAAAACGTTAAACATATTAATCCAAATTGCCACCCTCATGTGACCAAAACTCTTTTTGAAATTCTGGTATCAGATATAAGATGTCGAAGGTAATGTTACGACACTAATATCTGTTAATACACAATGGATAAAACATACAAAATGGTAAAGCAAATAACACAAGCAATTGTTAACCCAGTTCGGTGCAGCTCACCTACGTCTGGGGGCTACCAAGCCAGGAAGGAAATTCACTAAAATAGAATTAGTTCAAAGACTCTCCGTACACTTCAACAAGTTACAGTCTTTCTCACCTAATCTCTACCCGTGCAATTTCTACCTAAGCACTCTTAGATATGAGAACCCACTCACTTCCCTACAATCACACACCAGTGATTTTAAACAATGATCCCTTGTGAAAAGAAAATACTTTTCAATTACACACTCTTGATTTTACTTCACAGTTTCAATCAAGAAGACACACTCTTGATCTTGCTTCACAGCTTTGATCAAGAAGACACACACTCTTGCTTAACAGCTTTAGAGTGACAAATTACAACCACAAATCAATCCAATTCAATCATCAATGGATGACTTGAATGACCTACAAGTCTTACGACTAAACAGACACAAACCCTAGCTCCCTCTCTATATTTCGCTCAGTATTGGTTGTTTATTCAAACAGGTTTTCTAAGTCCCTTTTTATAGAAGCTTTCAGCTGGGCTTGGACATCTTGAAAACCCTAAATCTATTTTCCAATCAAATCTTTTTATAACAGCTGGTTAGATATCCTTGGAAAATAAGTAAATATGGTTGTAATCCATGATTGAATGCGCCAGCTAATCATATCTTGAATCATACAAAGATTGCCATTAATTGTGCAATCACAAAGCACCAGACATTCATACTGAATGTTCTGTGTGCAGGATGTCATGACATCGGGTCTGACATCCTGGAAAAATCCTGCATAATCCAATAATTCCTTTTATAACTTCTAGCAGGTACAACCATATTAGATGCCATGACCTTGTGTATGTCATCTGAAACAATCCTGCATGAACATGTCTTTCATTTAATCTCCAGCAGGTACATCCAATATCAGAAGCCTTGTCATTGTATGTGGCATTTTGAAACAATCCTGCATGAACATGTTCTTGAACTCCAGCAGGTACATAGAATATCTCATGTTAAGACATCACATATAACATCTTGTGAACACTCTTTGTTTTACCAAAATTGCTGCCAACACTTAGAATCAACAAACTCCCCCTTTGGCAAATTTTGGCTAAAACATATATCAGTCCTTTTTGTTCACAAGGTAAACTATCAGCAGTCAAACAACTTAGCAGTAGTTTAATCAGCAGCAGAAGCAAAACAATTACTAGCTATGGCTACTAGTAATACACACATGCACAAGGGTACTTCTCCTCCCCCTAAATTTGTGCAACAAACAAAATTACTAGTTATGGATGCAACTAGTAAGACACACAAATGCACAAGGGTACTCCTTTTCCCCCTAAATCTGTGCACACAACAAACAGTCTTCATGAACATAACAGCTACTGTAACTCCAGCACATGTACCAGCCAGAATGTCATTCTGACATCTGTTTTAACAACAACACATGTGCAACATATCAGACATCCTCTTTGACATCTGTAAACAGAATAGCATTATGTTTTAACACCTGTGCACTCCTTTTAATAATAGCTGTCCTCCAGCTATATACATCTCACAGCTTCCACATCAGCACTTCTCCCCCTTTTTAGTCAAAATTCACCAAAGGTGACCAATTAGACAAAATAAATGTCTATTAGCCTTCACCTTCACTTTCACCTTCAGAGCTTTCAGAACTTTCAGATCTGCCATTGGTTTGGGCTTTTGCATCTGAATTTTTAGCAGCCTTCTCCATTTCTTTCTTTTCCATGCTGCAGATAAGGACTTCCAAAGCTTCTTTTCTTGCCTTGGCTATTCTTATTCCATTATCCAGTTCCTTGCAGGTATCTTTCAGTTGATCAATTAAGCTTCCTTGAGATGCAGGCTCTCTTCTGGAAGATGTCATGACAACATCATTTACATGACTTCCCTCAAACAGCTTATAATGAATGGAAAGAGGGGACTTTCTCCTGCTTGGAATGTCACTTGTACTCAGGATGCCTGGTTGTTGGCTCAGGATAATGCCACAAATAAGGGAAGGGAAGGAAATAGGTAACTTCATAGCATTTGTAGAAGCATGTCTAATGGTTTGATCAAATATAAATTTGCCAAAATCATAGTTTATCTTGGTTCCAATTGCATGAATGATTCTTCTAAGAACAATGGAGATGGTAAAGACATGATTAGTAGGTACCCAATTTGCTGAACCAATCTTGTGCAGAATGACATATTTAACAGTGAGCTTACTAGCTGATAGGTGTTTCCTACTAGGCCATTCCTTAACTTGGCCAGCTGTAATAATTCTATAGACCTCATTGTTTGTGGTCTCTAGATCTACTCCTCCATCAGTTCCTCTCCCTAGGAACTTGTTGATGATGGTAGGTGAAAGTTTCACACACTTACCCCTTACAAAAACTTTGCAGACCTCCATGCTGCTTCTTTCACAAATCTCCTCAGGGATGTTCATAATGAATTCTTTGACCAACCCCTCATAGCACTGAGGCAGAGCAGTCATAGTTTTCATAAGACCAACTGCCTTAATTAACTCCATGACTTCCTTTACTTCACTTGCCTCTTTTTCCAATTCTCTTTCAACTGCTACCCTTCTTTGAGTGACAAACTTCCATTTGGCAGCACCATCTTCTACGTGAAAAGAGATATTATCTAGATGAACAGCAGCCACTTTGTTTGGAGATCTCTTTACAGACTTCCTTTTAACAGGGGAGATGTCTGGGACATCATATTTGACATCCTCATCAGATTCATAACTCTCACTTTCTTTTGTCTTCCTGACCTCTACTTTACTCCAAGACTTGGAGGGACCTATACCAACAACCTTTTTATCTCTCCTAGCTGTCCTTTTCTCAGCTATACTCTTCCTTTTTCTCAGTTTATTAGCTACACTTGTTTTCACAAGATTGACCAAAGTGTCATCTTCTTCCTTAGACCTTTCTTCCTCAATATCCTGAGCAATATCTGGGGACATGCTAGGTAAGTTTTTTCCAAGAGAACATAGTCCCTCAGCAGCTACTTCCTTTTCTGTCTTAGATGAGTCATCATCTTTCT
Organism: Lathyrus oleraceus; assembly: GCF_024323335.1. NCBI lineage: Eukaryota > Viridiplantae > Streptophyta > Magnoliopsida > Fabales > Fabaceae > Lathyrus > Lathyrus oleraceus. The sequence goes on from NC_066580.1 coordinate 343,968,559, forward strand.
CAACTTGGATTTCCACCTCAGGAGAGGGATCCCTTCTAGAAAGAGGGGTAAACATATCCTTGACTCCATGTTCTTCATTCAGTATCCTAGTAACTAGGTTTCTTATGGTGCGATCAGTAAAGTGCATGTCCTCTTTATCAGAAGATTTTTCAGGAGTGTTACCTTGCTTAGCTCCAGCCATGGAAGAGGAGCCTGGGACGCCACCTGGTATCATACGCAGAGGAGTCACGTCCATCAAGTCTTCATCTAGAAACTCCATGGAGGGAGTTCTTATATGAAGGGGTTTTGAGCTAGATGATGATGGATGTTGAGACATTTTGTTGAACTTTTGAGGAAAATTTCTTTGCCCTAGCAGAGGTTCTCTGAGTAGTTTGATGAAGATGGAAAGAATTGTGTTTAGGAAGAGCGTGCAATAGATACTATTTCCAATACTAGGTGATGATTCATTATTAATGTGGTTTTTTCTTTTCATTGGGCAGACAATACCTTTTCCACTCCACATTAATTGCCACATTTTCTCAAGAAACCAAGCACCTAATTTCCTCCTTTCATATGTCAGTTGGACATCATACAAATCCCTTGCAGCCTTGTTAGATAGTTGCATTTCATGTTGTAGACCCATGAGTTTATTTTCCACATATTTTCTAAATGAGTGATGACAGCAAATAATGTACTTGGTCTAGTTGTGCTGAATATGATCTTTGGACATAGGTGTACCATACAGGTTGTCATAATACAATGTCATGACATCGAGTGTGACATTGTATATAATTATCAGTAGTTTCATCCAACCTGGTTGAGAATTGTTGCTTTCATCTGATATACTTTCTATCTCAATCTTCCTTGCACACTCAATTCCAGCAAAGCTCTCACTAACTTCAGACTGCATACCACCAGTCATATGTTCCCTTTTTTCAGATGTTTGGGCCATCATGACCTTCTCTTCCTTGAGGTTAGATCTTAGCTTCTGGAGTAACATCCTTGTCTAACATTTTTCATTTCCCTTGAAGGTTCTTCTAGCAACTGTACTCATCTTAGAGGGGTCATCCATTTGAGAGCTCTACATGTAGCAGTTGTTTTTGGTCGTGATTCCTTTCATAATTACTTCACTGTCTTTGTTAACAATCAGACATTCAGTTTTAGTGAAGATGATATTTAGACCTTGATCCCCTAGCTGACTGATGCTTATTAGATTTGAAGTCAAGCCTTTGACCAGTAGAATATTGTCAAGTTTAGGAGCTCTAGGACACTCAAGCTTTCCTATCCCCTTTATTTCCCCTTTTGCTGCATCACCAAAGGTTACATAGCTTATGTCATGAGGGTGAAGATTAGTTATCAAGTCTGAGTTTCCAATCATGTGTCTAGAACATCCACTATCAAAGTACCACTCTTCTTTGTGAGCTATTAGACTTGTAACATTAGTCTTAGGAATCCATTGCTTCTTGTTGATAGGTCTGCGCTATTTGGGTCTGGGTTGATAGTGAGTCTGTTGATGAACAGGGGTAGGGTAACCATACAGCTTATAGCAGAAGGGCCTTGAGTGTCCAAATTTCCTACAGTAATGACATCTCCATCTTTGGTGTTTGCCTTTCTGCTGTTTTCTCTTCTGATGATGTGACATATGATGTGACATCTTAGGAATGCTCTTACTATTGCTGCATTTAGGTTTAGCTTGAGGTTTGCAGCCAGTGTAACTGCTTTCAGCCTTAGATTTATGGTACCCTATTCCAGATTTGGCTCCTGTGATTAGTCCAGTTTGGAGAATCTTGTCTAAGGAGTCAGATCCATTGTTTAGCATCCTTACATACTTGGTTGTCTCTTCTAGTTTTGAGTTTAAGAGCATAACTTCAATTTTTAGCTTGGAGATGGTTTCTGTAAGACCCTAGTTTTGTCCCTAAGATCCCTCATGGCATCATAACATTGCATTTGCATTACCTCAAGGATTATAAGCATCTTGGTTCCCTTTTGCCTTTGGGTGGGACCTCTTGTGAGTGGTTTGAGATCACCAAGCATGCTTGAATTGTATATCATTGCTTTTCTTCTTTTGTTTTACTAACCAAAAGCACAAAAATATGTCACTAACATCTTTTGTTTGTAGCTTGAACAGTCACAAGGTCAAAAGCTGCAAGGAGATCATTGGTACAAAGATATGGTCAAGAGGAGATGATAGAAAGAATGGCTATGGTTCTCAAAGCTCTCATTCATCAAATATGCATCCCAAGTACCTCAGTTCATTATTTTGATCAAAACAAATCAAAGGGTTTGAGGTTTGCTCCCCAAAGAAACCCTAAATCATCTGCGCACCACAATGCCTTGCTCTTGAAGCAACTTCAACCCATGATCAAATACAATCAAGGGAAGTTCTTTAATTCTTCATTTCATGCATATTTGAACTTATTTGTGTATCCTTAATCATCAATTCATCAGGATGTGAGTTGTGGACTTGAGAAGTTGATCGGTCAATTCATCTGACTATTTTGACATGCATTGAGACCTAACGTTTTATGTGTTGGTCAAATGGAGATGATTCCAAAGGAAAAAAATGTTCTTAAGTCCAATATTAACAACTTTCATTTTCATCAAAAATTTATTTGAAGCTTGGAAGGTCATCTCCCATTCCAAGACATTATAGGTCATTTTGACTGAAACCCTAATTTTGGGTCAACTTCCCAAGAACATAACGCATTCATTTTTTATGATTTTGAGGTGGGATCAAATGCATTGGAAAGCTTAAGATGTCTACTTCAAGTTTTATGTTGGACAAAATTTCAAAATCTTAAATGAAATACATGTGATAATGCAAGACATTATAGGTCATTTTGGGCCAAATGCATTGAGAGGCAAAAAAGTCCAACTTCCAATGCCCATAACTTCTTCATCAAAAATCCAAATGATGCACAATTTAAGTCCAAATTGATTGTCTTGAAAAGATCTACAGCTTTGATGTTGGAGGTTTTTCCATTTGGAGCTTTCATCATCAAAACAGAAGGGCTTGAAGATGGTTCATTTTGACAAATTTCTCAAAGGCATATTTTGTGCATTGAACTTCATGGCCTGTTTTCACAAATTTCCACATTACAAATGAGTTTTTGTCCAACATAACATTTGTTCCTTATACAAAGACCTTTCCAACCATTACTCATACGCCTATGTTGCATTTTTTCAAGTGGCATTTTCAAAGAGATGAAGTTTTAGGCACAATTGTGGAATTCATGTTGAAACTTCATACACAAGAAAATTCAAAGCAAATTACACGTCCATTTCATTCCAGACTGAGCTCAGCTTGCATTTGGCATTGATTTTGGGCCTTGTACATGATCATGCAAGCCCATGCAAGGATTGTCCAATTTCATGCACACGGATTGGATCATCTTCTCCTTGCCACACCCTCTATAAATAGAAGCTCTATTCCGTTCAAATCTCATCCCTGATTCAATCTGAAATGCTGCAGAAATCAAAACCTAGCCATCACTAAAGGAATTTCTACTTTCTTCTAAAAAATTCAGATCTGAATTTCAACTACCTTGGTTGATTTTCAGACCTATAATTCCTCAGCCTTGCTTCCTCTTCATCACTAGATCTTACTGCAAGCTTTGGTTGTGAAGAATCGTGCTCTCCATACCTGCATTTCAGAGGTGAATATCAGAACTTTTTCTCTTCGAAACTCTTTGATCCTTGCTTATTTCTTGAGTTCCTTGGTTTGGCCGAAGTCCTCTCAATAGAGGCATCTGATTTGTGCTTTCAATTTTGTAAAAACATGAAGTTCATGATGAACACCATCGAGCTTCCATCTCTGATTTCTCTCTTAATAGAAATCTAGAGTGTAAGTGAGTGGTATAGGAGTGATGTACATCACTTCCTCTTTCGATTGATGCCTAGATCGTTCATTTTGGTTTCCATTTTTTGTTCTGCAAATTTTTGAAGTGGCCGGAGGTTGGCCGGAGAAGACGGTGGCGCTGGCCACCGTCTGGTCTCCAGATTGGATCTGAGCCGTCCATCTCAGTTTCCAGATCTAATCTCATCAAAACACATTGTTATGACTTTCAATAATGCATCATGTGATTCAGTTGACTAAGGACCTTGGTGGAAGTGCGCTCAGAGGCCGTGTGATGTGCCAGCTCAATTAATGAGCCATCATCCAACGCTTCTCCTTTTTTCCAATTTTTAATTTCTGATTTCTATTTTCTTTATTTCTTTTAATTCCCATTATTTTCAAAAATAAATATCTTCTTCATTTTAAATCCAAAAAATATGGGACTTGCATTCTTTTCCAAATAAATTCTAGTTTCTGATTCTGATTTTTAATATTTTTTATTTCATCATTTGATATTTTTTGTGAATTTTCTCTTTTCTGGTTGTTTTTAATTCATTTTAAATAGTTTTTGATATTCAAAAAATACAAAAATATTTTCCTAATCTATTTGAATGATGATGGATCTATGAAAAATATTCTCATCAATTTTTTAATTGATTTGAGATTTATTTGAGATTTTAGTTCAATTAAGTTATTTTTATCATTTTTAGTTGATTAAAATTAGTTTCTGACTTTTAAAAATGCTAAAAAAAATTGTCAAACTTTGTTTGATCTTGTTGAACTTGGGATAAATCACTTGGAACTTTCAAGGTTGGTTTGAAGTGATTTTGAAGTTTGACCTTTCTTTATTTTTAAATCAAGTTTATTTTGATATTAAAAATGCCAAAAATATTTTGCTTATTGTTTGATCTCCAATCTTCACCTCATTTCTGATTTCTCATTGTTTGACTTTGACCTTCAATGTCACTTGGTCAATACACATGGATTGGTACATTTTATTTGACCTTATGCATTTTGATCTTTCTATTTCCTTATCCATTCTTCATCTCCTTCTTCTTCTTCTTTCTTTTTGATCAATGAGTTGAAGGTTGATAAGTTAGCATTGATTAGGGAGGCTTAATCTTCCTTGATTCAAATCTAATTCATCTTGATCAATTGATCAAGTGAATGGCTTTTCATTAAGGATAGGTTGTTTTCTAAATCATGCAAAAGGCTTAAACCAATACAAGATCAATTCTCTTTTTCTTTTTGGCATGGCAAGTTGTGGGAACTTGATTCACTAATCAAGACTTCTAACTTGTGTTGTTGCCTACATTATTATTGACCGGCCTCAGATAGTTGTGACTTCTACATAAGTCCAATTACGATTGCTTAACATAGCGCTAAATTTGCCTTATGGCACACTAACTACTAACACTAACCATTAACCATTAACATTTACTTTTTGCTCTTTACTTTTATGCAATTTACTATTCTTGCACATATTATCCACTTGCTCTTCTCCTTTGCTCACTTGAGCACATGTTTATGTTAATGCCATTTGCCTTTTGCTCACTTGAGCACATAATTGTGTATATACTATTGTGCTTGTGTTTTTTTTTTATTGTTGTGAACCAAATGCAAAGATGGACAAATGGATTTAGTTTCTAGGACATTCCCTATGCAAAAATTGGAGTAAAAGGACCTTAATGGTGAAGATGGACTAGAAGGACCAAATCTCTAAACTCACTCTTGTCCATTATTGGTTTACTTCATGGAACTTTTGATATGTGTGCTTTTGTGCTAGGGAATTCTATGAGAGCTCAAATTGAAGGACCGTTGCCATGTTCATCCAAAGTGAAAGACACAAGATACATTGAGGATCTCTTAAGAGACTTGTTTGATGATTGCTTGAGTTTATGCTTTGTGTGATTGCTTATTCCAAAGGATGGGAGCTACTTGGATCATCCATATGATCTTAAGAGAGGAACTCCTTTTGTGGTTTTGTTCTTATCCCTCACCTTTTTGCTTTACTTAGGACTTAGCCATTCTTCTTCTTCCCTCCACTCTAACCCAAGCCAAAACCTTTTGTGCAAACATTTAACCATTGTTTTCAAACATTAGAAACCTAAGCCTTATGCTTTTGATTTTCAAACTTTCTTTTCATGACACTTATTTTGAATTGAATCTTTAAGTTAACTTTGACCATTTTGTATATACTTCTAATTGGTAAATATAACCCATTCAAATGTCTTTTTGTGGTTCCAATGGCCACTTCCTTAATCAAATTTTTTATATAATCTTTAGCTATTAGGTTTGAGTTATCCTCGTGGTAGATGTAATACTCACCTATATCCTTAGTGGTGGACAATGAGTCTTCCATGCTTATTATAGGGTTAACCCCTCACTAGCATGTTGAAGCTATCCTCACATGGTGAATTTGTGGTTTTAGGTTGAGTTTTCTCCCTTGGATAACAAAAGACCTTAAGGCTTTTGGACCAATCAATTCACCAACTCATTTTAAGATTTTTACCCCGAACTACGAGGTTTTGATCCTACCTTTTTAAGATGGTACGTAGGCAATGGGTTTATCCATCCAAACACAAAATGTAAATAAACTTGTATATTCTCTTCTCACCTCTTCAATCATGCTTGCACAAACAATTTTTTCACAAAAACAACAACCTTTACAACAAGTGTGAAAAGGGCTCCCTAGGAGTACCTAGGATGTTTTGGGTGCCTAACACCTTCCCATTGCATAACCAACCCCCTTACCCAGATCTCTGTTTCTCTTTTACTAGTTTTTGTTAAAACTATTAGGTTTTTGTTCGTTTTCTAACCATTCCTTTGGATAAATAGAAGTGCGGTGGCGACTCGACTTGTATGATTTACCTTGGATTTAGTCAATATCCCTAATGGTAACGAATACCCCACTACAGAAAAGTGGCGACTCTGCTGGGGATCAGTTGCCCAGTGGGTTTTGCCAACTTTTCACACTTGTTGTATTGTATTGTCTTGTGACATATTTTTGTGCAATTTGGGATTACTGTATTTTATGTAATGATTGATTTGCTTGATATTAATTCCTTGTATGCTTGGTGATCTTTGTGAGATGAGTTCTATACCCGGACTCGAGTGCACTTAGGATAGGAGAATGGCATAGTCTTGTTGACTTGTGTGGAGTTATTCCTTAGCAAGTTGACTTGCAAGTCCATTCACTTGGTGGAGGTCATGTTGGGATCAATAATGTCACACAAGTAGTTGTGGTTAGACATTACTTTTTCCAATATAGACCTTAGAAGCCAAGGACCTTAGTTTACCGAGCCCATCTTGGCCTATTTCTTAGGATGTAGTGCGAAGGTCGTTCAAATGTAAGATTTGATACGATTGTTATGCGATGCTACACTCATAAGAGTCTCTCTCGAGAATATTTTTGGAATACGAGTAGTCGTTTATCCGATAATATCCGAAAGATGGGATGATGACTATGGGAACCTCTTGTAGAACATGTTTGGCAGGTTTAAACCCTAGTACACTCACTTTGGGTGGTTCTTAACCGAGACTTCATGCTCGTGACTTGTAACAAACCCTTGATTCATGGTTGATCCGTTCATATACCCTTAATATCAATGGAACTTGGGTGTTGATAAGGTGTAAACCATAATCCACCAAAATGGATGATTGATATTAAGGATAATATGATCCATCCCATGACCTTTGTTTGGTGTGCTTTGCTTGATCCTTGAGTGTGATTGTTGCATTCATGCATTTATGCACCCATTTGCACCATATCATCAATAAGGAAGAACTTTTTCAAGGAACTTAAGGGGTTTATTTGCAAATTTTCAGACATAGAAAGACAAAGAAGGAATACAAAGAAGTACAATTTCAGACAGCCAGATTTGAAAGAATTAAGGAATTTGACATCCTATGTATTAGATCCCTTGGGTTTCAAGGCTCGTTTTGGGAAGCTTCTTCCTTTTTTGACTACTCAGGTGGATGAAGGGTTGATGAGTGTAATGGTGCAGTTTTATGATCCCTTGTACCGTTGCTTCACGTTTCCGGACTTCCAGCTTTTGCCTACACTTGAGGAGTATGCTTATCTTGTGAGTATACCGATTCTAGACCAGTTGCCGTTCAGTGGCTTGGAGAGTATTCCTACTTCTCAAGAGATAGCTGACATGTTGCACATAGATGAATCTCTGGTTGGTGCTCATATGACTATCAAAGGTGGAATTCAAGGTCTCCCTTCTGAGTTCCTCATCGCTCAAGCTACTATGTATGGGAAGGCCATGAGTGAGGATGCCTTTGAAGCCATTTTTGTACTTCTCATCTATGGGTTAGTGTTGTTCCCCAACATCGACAAGTTTGTGGATGTGAACGCTATTAGGATTTTCTCTACTCTTAATCTCGTTCCGACTCTATTGAGTGATACCTATTTCTCTTTGCATATGAGGAATGCAAAAGGTGGTGGTTCCATTTGTAGCGGGGTATTCGTTACCATTAGAGATATTGACTAAATCCAAGGTAAATCATACAAGTCGAGTCGCCACCGCACTTCTATTTATCCAAAGGAATGGTTAGAAAGCGAACAAAAACCTAAAAGTTTTATCAAATCAAAAACTAGTAAAAATGTCAGAGATCTGGGTAAAGGGGTTGGTTATGCAATGGGAAGGTATTAGGCACCCAAAGCATCCTAGGTACTCCTAGGGAGCCCTTTTCACATTTGTTGCAAAGGTTGTTGTTTTTTTTTAAAAAATTTATTTGTGCAAACATGATTGAAGGGATGAGAAAAGCGTGTATGTTTATCTAATGTACTACTTACTAAAAGAAGGGTCAAAAGAAAATGACTCGCACGGACGTCGCATCCACTGCATACGTATCTTATATGAATCTGAGAATCAGAGTCTTCGTAGCTCGGCTACCTATGGGTTAAAGAGGAGTGTTCTCGCTAAGACATCGCGTCTTATGCCTACGTATCTCATATGGGATGAAAATCAGAGCAAAACATAGTTCGACCACCTATGGGGTAAGGGTTGTGTTTTGGGGTGAACGACGTTACTACGCAATCTACCGGATGCTCGACCTTTGGAGACTTACTCGCCTGTAGTAGAAGGAGATAACGTGTTCTTAGGAGAAGAAAAATCAATGAGTTTGGGGTGTTTAGGGATGCTCATGCAAAAAGGCAGTCCTAGATGAAGGAACCGCGTTACCTTAAATGACATGCCACGAGAGGCTATACGAAACCTAAGAAATCGGTAACATGCGGGAAAAGTAAAGGGATCGAGAGATCTACCGTACGGATAAAGATCTGAAGTAACAGTAATTAGATAAATAAGAAACCCAAAGACTCTTCCAAGCTAAACACCATCAAAGAAAGCGAGTCAGTACAGGTAATTGGAATAGACCTCCAAGTGGTACCCCACAAATAAAGTGGAACACCAAGCAAGTTATCCCTGCAAGAGTATGTGAGCCCTCACAAAAACTCAACAAACAGGTTAGAGTAATATGACAGAATTAGGAGAAAATAATGCCATAACAAACACAAAACAGGTTAGTGCAAACAGGATAGGGTAATCAAGAGTTGCCCCCAAATCAAAATGTAACCACATGAATCATGCCATTAAAACTCACAAAAAGCTCACAAAAAGCAACCAAGGGTAGGAGGCCTAAACCTCTTGTCAAACACATGCATCAAAAGGGTATCAAATTCACCCATAATACCTCATACATTCAGAGCATTCAAATTAAAAGCATAAAGTAATGGGAATAAGGCAAACCTGACTGGAGAGACCGAATGAAATTGAATTCCCGGTTGGGTTTGCAAAGTAATCTGAGGGTTTATATGAGAGAGAATTGGTTCTTTGCCGATGAGTTCCCTTCAGTCTCTGGAGGTTGCTCTGAACTCTGTTAGCTCTTCTCTCACTATCTTTTTCCCTACCAGGGTAATGGGAATAGAATTCCCTTTTGTTTCAGTGAAACTCTAAATTTATAACCTGATTTTTGTGGACTTGTGGGCTCAAATGAGAGAGGCCCAAGTCCAAAAAATTTTTTGTTATATTTTATTTATTTATTTATTTATTTATTTATTTATTTTCGTTTTTTTAAGCACGTGGGCTTCTCCTAGCGAGCATGACAGTTCAAGAAATTCCTCTGAGCGTAGGTGATTCTAGTGGCTTTTCTTGGGACTCGCTAAGCGACCTATTCTACTTGCCTAACGAGCATGACAACTCATGGACAAACTTTTGCTCCTTCAAGATTAACGTTTTGACTGACGAATACACCCCATTTGAACCTGTTGGAAGTATCTCAAGCCATTCCCTTGTGTTGACTGATCATCTAAATAGAACCCACAAAGTGTCTTGGATGATACTCAAGCTTCAAACAAAAGATGTTAGTGACACATTTTTATGCTTTTGGTTAGTAAACAAAAGTAAGAGAAACAATGATGTATAATTCAAGCATGCTTGGTGATCTCAAACCAATCACAAGGAGTCCCACCCAAAGGCAAAGGGAACCAAGATGCTAAAGATCCTTGAGGAAATGCAAATGCAATGTTATGATGCCATGAGGGATCTTAGGGTCAAAATTGGGGTCTTACAGATGCCCCTATTTAAGGTCATTCTAGCCGGAGAAGTGAAGGTTAAAATCTTCGTCTCGACGGGGTAGAATGGGCTTAAATGATAACAAAGAGACGAATTTTGGTCCCTAAGAGACCTCATGATGCAAATGTAGGTATGAAAAATGGTAGCACTCTGTGGAGATATGTGTCCATAAAAGCAAAGAAATCAGAAGCCACTGATAATCCATATGAGCAATTCACTCCATGTGACCACGACCCTAGGAACTCTCCTGGGGATAGAAAAGGGATAAAAATGCGTGAGCAGGTCACGACTCAAAGCGTGGGGAACAGAATTCCAAAGGGAAAAGATCCAATGGAAAGACTCGAGCTGACTCGAAGATGCATGTATTGGGGAATATGCCAATACAGCAAAAAACTATCCACAGCGGATACTTCGGATAAAATCCGGATGAAAACAATCCACTAAGGGACTTCGCTGGGGATGTCCACAAGGACACTCCTGGGGAAGCAGCGGGACGAGGTATTATCGGTTACTGGGTAATAAGCTCAAGGAGACATGTGATCTGAACGCCAGGTATGAGGGTGAGAGATACAACATGCTTAGGAAGAGATGAATATCCAAGACCGGTATAAGTGTGAGAGATATCAAAACTTCAAAACGTTTGAGGAAAACCTAAAAGGTATACTTCAACTCAGGGATTCTGACTCCACAGGGGACAAAAAGTCATAATAGGGAGCAGAGAGGAAGGAACACCAGGGATACCGGTTACTGGGCATATATTAGGTGACCAACCAAGGCGTGGATTGGGGAATATTCCCAAAACACTCATCATCCAAAAGAGGGCTAAAAGCAAACTCGATTACAGGATGGATATTTGACTCCACAAAGGGGATACGAATCTTACTCAACTGGGGAAGAACAAAAGGCTTCAGACCCGAGAGTGCATGAGATATACTATCTATTACCGTCAGAACATAGATAATATACTCGCATGGACGATTATCCACAACCGGTTACTGGGTTAATAAAGGATAAATCGACCGAAAAGAAAAGGCATCGGGATACCAAAACTAGGTATATAATGATGACCAATTCAGGGGAGAAACAATCGTTACCAACAACAACAAGGTAGACGAGAGATGACCCGCTGGGGATAAATTGTGTAATCAGGGCAATTATCCAAGCAGATGAGGGGATATCAACATCGAATATTGGATGAAGATAACTGTCACCAATTAAGGATGAGCAAAAATAGTTACTCCGTAAAAAGGGACGAAATAGGGTTTACAACCACCGGTATGAGGGTAGAGAACCACAGACTCCGTCGGGGATAATAATTACTAATTATTGAGCAATTATTCATTTACCACGGGGAAACAGGAAAAGAGTCTCAAGAGACCGGTCTAGGATCAAACTAGATAGGCACACCAAATCAAGACTTGTCCCGGTGAGGATATAACTCAATGGGGAAAACCATCCTAGTATATGTGTTGGGAAGGAACAAAAACAATCAACATCCACGAGGATATAACCCGGTGGGGAATATGGAAGAAAGGATAGACGCTTTCTGCCTATGGAGCTGACTCTATATGGAGAGATCAGACACACACGTCTGCTTGGGAAAGTATATCACCAAATAGCAGGAGACAGCAAACAACGATATATGGCCAAGAATGCAACATGAATATCTGAATGTTATAATTATGCATGTATACGTGGTTTATGTATGATGTATGTTGACAAACAGACATATTTAACACAACCAGGTCCAGGAATTAACCACCCGGTACTACATCTCAAGAGAGAAAGCCAAGTTCACCGGAGAGTATCCAATCTGTTGGGGATCAGAGATACCAGGAAGCAAAGAACTCTGCAGGGGATGAATCATTAATCATTCCAGCTGGGGACGAGAGTTATCACAGACAAGGTCCACCACACCAACAACTCTACTGGGGAATCTATCCGAGGAGATAAAGGATTTATCGGGATCAACCACATAATACCACTCTTGCCCAAAGAGATCCAAGTTGCTGAGGAAGAAAGATTGCTACTCTGTTGAAGGGAAGAGAGGTGACTCTCAACAAGCAATCCACTTGGTAGGATAACCCGCAAGGGGTTCCGGAGGGAGGAGATACAGTCATTCTAGGAATATGGACAAAAATCTTACCCTGTTGGGGATCGTACCACCCTTGGGAGAGCACTGAGGATCTCCTAAGTATCCTTTCGTCATTGTGAATGTTCACTTTGTTTAAAAACAAATTATAAAAAATTTGATCGTTTAAAACAATGATATTTTCTTAATCAAAACATGCAAAACATTTGTTGAATAGAAACAGATAAGAGTGCCAATAATTGGATAAAAGGCTCAAATTTATTTGATAGAATGGTAGTCTGCGAATGGCAAGACTCCATAGATCTTTACAAATTTGAAATTGGTGATATATACTGGAAAAGGGGTACATTGAACATAATGACCATTTCTCCACCAATTCTGAATCCGATGTATTTGAAGCTTTGGCTGATAATGAGCAAGGATCTCTGACGGACGACAGTTGTAGAACAAAGTCTTGTCAGGATGCAGTTACTTGCCAAATCCCTAATTTTTGCCTAGATTTCCCCAGGATGAGGTACTCAATCTAGCGGGATACATATATCATTATTATATATTTTTGTGTCTCTAACTTTTGCCTGGACCGCCCTTTCGGGTTTTCAATCCACCGAGACGCTCATTTTTGCCTAAGCCGCCCTTTCGGGTTTTCAAATTAGCGAGCTATTTAGTTTTGTATTTTTTTAGGAGAAGTATTTCTTGACTGCATCTGAATTCACAGGACGAGTGAAATCCTCCCCATCCATAGTTGTAAGTATCAAAGCACCGCCTGAAAAGGCTCTCTTAACAACATACGGACCCTCATAGTTCGGAGTCCACTTGCCCCTGGAATCGGGCGCGAAAGACAAAACTTTCTTGAGCACAAGGTCACCTTCTCGGAACACACGAGGCTTGACCTTCTTATCAAAAGCTTTCTTCATCCTCTGCTGATATAACTGACCGTGGCACATGGCAGTCAATCTCTTTTCTTCTATCAAGTTCAGCTGGTCATAATGACTCTGAACCCATTCAGCATCAGTCAACTTGGCCTCCATCAAGACTCTCATTGATGGGATCTCCACCTCTACTGGAAGTACCGCCTCCATGCCATAAACAAGAGAGAAAGGGGTCGCCCCTGTTGAAGTGCGGACAGATGTACGATAGCCATGCAAAGCGAATGGTAGCATCTCATGCCAATCTTTGTACGTAACAACCATCTTCTGGATAATTTTCTTAATGTTCTTATTAGCAGCTTCAACAGCCCCATTCATCTTGGGTCTGTAAGGAGAATAATTATGATGTGCAATCTTGAATTCACTACACAACTCTTTCATCATCTTGTTATTCAAGTTAGATCCATTATCAGTAATGATCTTATCTGGCACACCATATCGGCATACGAGTTGATTCTTGATAAACTTCACGACCATCTGCCTGGTCACATTTGCATACGACACCGCTTCAACCCACTTGGTGAAGTAATCAATTGCTACGAGAATAAATCTATGTCCATTGGACGCTTTCGGCTCTATCATGCCAATCATGTCAATTCCCCGCATGGAGAAAGGCCATGGTGATGAGATCACATTCAAAAGTGTCGGGGGAATATGAATCTTATCAGCATAAATCCGACACTTGTGGCATTTCTTCACAAATTTGCAGCAGTCAGACTCCATTGTCAGCCAATAGTAGCCTGCTCTCAACATCTTTCTAGCCATGGCATGTCCATTGGAATGAGTACCAAATGAACCCTAATGGACCTCAGTCATCAACAGGTCTGCTTCGTGTCTATCCACGCATTTGAGCAGAACCATGTCAAAATTTCTTTGGTAAAGCACTTCGCCATTGAGGTAGAAACTGCCTGACAATCTCCTCAAAGTCTTCCTATCTTTTACAGATGCCCCAGGCGGGTAAATCTGGCTCTGAAGGAAACACTTGATATCATAATACCACGGCTTATCATTTTTTACTTCTTCTACTGCAAATACATGAGTTGGTCTGTCCAAGCGCATCACGGTGATATTGGGGACTTCATTCAACAATTTAACCACAATCATTGAAGCAAGCGTAGCAAGAGCATCTACCATCCGATTCTCATCTCGAGAAATATGATGGAAGTCAACCTCAGTAAAGAACGTTGAAATCCTCCTCGCATAATCTCTTTATGGAATGAGGCCAGGCTGATTCGTTTCCCATTCACCCTTAATCTGATTAACAACGAGGGCCGAATCACCATATACATCAAGATGCTTGATCCTTAGATCAATACATTCCTCCAATCCCATAATACAGGCCTCATACTCAGCCATATTATTCGTGCATTTGAAAGTTAGCCTTGCTGTAAAAGGAATATGTGTGCCCTGAGGAGTAATAATCACTGCCCCAATACCATTTCCATACTAATTTACAGCGCCATCAAACACCATACTCCATCTAGAACCAGGCTCTGGCCCTTCATTAAGTGTAGGCTCATCGCAATCTTTCACTTTCAAATACAGAATTTCCTCATCTGGGAAGTCATACTGAACTGACTGATAATCTTCAATAGGATGATGTGCCAAATGGTCAGCCAAGATACTACCTTTAATAGCCTTCTGAGCTCGATACTCAATATCATACTCAGATAACAACATCTGCCAACGGGAAATTCTCCCTATTAAAGCAGGCCTTTCGAAGATGTACTTGATTGGATCCATTCTGGATATCAACCAAGTCGTATGATTTATCATATACTGGCGTAAGCGCTTAGCAGCCCAAGCCAAAGCACAATATGTCTTTTCAAGCATTGAGTATCGAGACTCACAATCAGTGAACTTCTTACTCAGGTATTAAATAACATACTCCTTCTTCCCTGATTCGTCTTGCTGACCAAGGACACAACCCATCGAGTCTTCAAGAACAGTCAGATACATGATCAAAGGTCTTCCCTCTACAGGCGGAGACAGAATCGGAGGCTCAGACAGATATTCTTTAATACTGTCGAAAGCTTTCTGGAAATCCTCGGTCCAATCATGGGACTGATCTTTCCGGAGGAGCTTGAATATAGGTGCACATGTGGCAGTCATGTGGGATATGAATCTGGAGATATAACTCAAGCGGCCAAGAAAACCTCGGACTTGCTTCTCAGTTTTGGGCGCATGCATCTCTTGTATTGCTTTGACCTTTGCAGGATCAACCTCAATACCTCTTTCACTAACAATGAAGCCCAATAACATGCCAGAACGGACTCCAAATGTACACTTGTTGGGATTCAGACGAAGCTTATATTTCCTCAAACGCTGGAAAAGCTTCAACAAATGCTCTACATGTTGAACTTCCGTTCTTGACTTAGCAGTCATATCGTAAACATATACCTCAATCTCCTTGTGCATCATATCATGAAACAAGGTGGTCATAGCTCGTTGATACGTGGCTCCGGCGTTCTTCAAACCGAAGGGCATCACTCGATAACAGAATGTTCCCCAAGGTGTGATGAATGTTGTCTTCTCCATATCCTCGGGTGCCATCTTAATCTGATTATATCCGGAAAATCCGTCCATAAACGAGAAGACGTTGAATTTAGTTGTATTGTCTACCAACATATCAATATGTGGTAGAGGGAAATCATCTTTCGGACTAGCTTTATTCAAGTCTCTATAGTCCACACACATCCGGACTTTTCCATCTTTCTTAGGCACGGGCACAATATTGGCCACCCATTGAGGATATATAGAAGTCACCAGAAACCCCGCATCAATTTGCTTCTGAACTTCTTCCTTGATATTCACTGCCATATCAGGATGAGTTCTTCTGAGCTTCTGCTTTACAGGCACACACTCAGGTTTCAAAGGTAGGAAATGTTGCACAATATTAGTATCTATACTTGGCATGTCTTCATACGACCAAGCAAAGACGTCGACATATTCTCGTAGCAACTTAATTAACCCCTTCTTAACAGATTCTTCCAGAAGTGCCCCAATCTTTACCTCTCGCACACAATCTTCAGACCCCAAGTTGACTGTTTCCAGATTCTCAAGATGCGGCTGAATGATCTTCTCTTCATGCTCAAGTAGTCGGGTGATCTCATCAAGAATCTCTTCAACATCATCTTCCTCTGCCTCAAATACAGGGAATTCAAAATTGGGAGATGGTGTTGGGTCATTATGTTCAATGGGTTTAGAAATCAACCTGCATAATGATTTTGGATATAAAAGAGATTTTAGAATTCAAACAAAGCAAATCATTATGCAGATGAAAAGATTGATTTTATTTTATTTTTTAGGGATTTATGTGATCACCAATTTCATGCAAAAACAAAAAGGGAAAATAAATGGGAAAAACAAACATTTAACATGAATTTATTGAATGAAAATATCATTGTATTTATGCGCCAACAATGTCATTGCTCCTCCTTTTGGAATGGGAGAAGGGTTTTCAAACAAAGTGATCATTACGTTGACTTATGGACAACTGTTGGAATATCCACAACGACCCAATTGTTGCAGACCCCTCCAGGGATGATGAAATTGCCAGAATCCTCTGCATCTTCTT
Source organism: Lathyrus oleraceus (assembly GCF_024323335.1). NCBI lineage: Eukaryota > Viridiplantae > Streptophyta > Magnoliopsida > Fabales > Fabaceae > Lathyrus > Lathyrus oleraceus. Next base: position 343,985,552 of record NC_066580.1, read on the forward strand.
CTAAAACGGCAGCAACCTCCTCATCTAGACCAGTGTGGATGAAACCTCCACTCTTGAATAACCCTTGCTTGTTGAAAGTACCAGAAGAAAAACCTATGCCAGCCCGGGACTCGTTGTCTTCTAACTAAATCATTTTTCCTAAACCAGTGGTTGCACCACGCTCAATGGCCAGCTTTGCATCTTTGTAGGAAGCAAATGAATGAGTTCTCTTCTCAATAGGCTCAGCTATAGATAAAGCTTGGAAAGGAGTTCCAATTTCAACCTCAGCATCTATATAAGAGAAGGAAGACAAATGGCTAACCAGGAGAGCCCTTTCTCCCCCTACCACCACCAGCTTCTTGTTTTTCATGAATTTCAATTTCTGGTGTAGGGTGGACGTCACGGCGCCTGCCTCGTGGATCCATGGTCTGCCTAAGAGACAACTATACGATGGGTGAATGTCCATAACCTGGAAGGTAATCTGGAAATCACTTGGTCCGATCTTGATTGGAAATGTTGGCTCTAGTGTAGTACCGGTGAGTCAACTTGTCTTCAAAATAAATGAAGGACACAGAGTTAGACCACAGGGCAAGGGACCGGAAACAAAACCTGCTTATGCATATGATGCATGCAATGTTTGTGCACATGATTTGTTTTTTATTTCAAAGGAACTTTAGAGTTTTATTTGCAAATTCTGGAAATATTAAGCATTTTATCACATATGGAAATATCTCATCAAATAATATCAGGGAAAGAAGTGCAGCATCGTCAATCATGTACAAGAGAAAAGGAAAATAATCGTCTTATGGATCCCTAGAAACAATCATCTAAAGCTCGGGACACAGGAAGATAAGATGCGCGAAGCCTCTTCACCTCCCTCTCGTAGGCTGCCTCCATATCGGCCTTCTCTTTGGCGAGTCGATCATACCTCCTCTTCCAGAACTTAGAAGACTGAGGAAGTAGAGAAGTCCATACATCATCAGGGTCATCAGTAACCTGATGCTCAAGAAACTCAATCAACGCATCCTTCTCCTTAATCTGCTAAAGCAACTCTTCACGTTCACGAATCCAGGCACGTGAACGGTCTTCGTCTCTCAACTCCCCTGCTCCTTGATTAGGGAGGGTTGAAGGCCCAGCCATAATCATAGGTGTAGGTCTCGGATACTCGTAATACATGAGATACTCAGACGCCCTCTTCCTAACCCAAACAGTGTAAGGCTCCAAAGCGATGCAATTCTTAGGACCCAACTCTTTCCTTCCTTTCTTATGAATCTTGCGCCAAGCGCGGACCATCCTAGCTTTCAAGCCTTGGGGATCTTTACCATCCTGAAAGAATACACCCTCTAACAGAATGTTATTGGGTTTATCCTTTAAGGGGAACCCAAGCTGCCGACGTGCCAAAACAGGATTGTAGTTAATCCCACCACATGTACCAAGAAGAGGTACATTGGAGAATTCGCCACAAGAGTCAATAATCTGCACACCATCATACACATGGTTATACCAAGAGATATCATCATTAGTGAGAGACATAAGTCTCATGGACCACCGTAGACATTCCTTGTTCTCCTTGAAAGCGACCGTCTGAGGTAAGTGAGAAATAAACCACTTATACAATAGAGGCAAACAACACACAATGGCGCCACCACCCTTTGCATTCCTCATATGCAAAGAGGAGTAGGTGTTGCCCAACAGAGTCGGAACGGGATTAAGAGTAGAGAAAATCCTAATAGCGTTCACATCCACAAACTTGTCGATGTTGGGGAATAACACCAGCCCATAGATGAGAAGTACAAATATGGCCTCAAAGGCGTCCTCACTCATGGCCTTTCCATACATAGTAGCTTAAGCAATGAGGAACTCATAAGGGAGACCTTGAATTCCACCTTTGGTAGTCATATGAGCATCAACCAGAGATTCATCTATGTGTAACATGTCAGCTATCTCTTGAGAAGTAGGAATATTCTCCAAGCCACTTAACGGCAACTGGTCTAGAATAGGTATACCCACAAGGTAAGCATACTCCTCAAGGGTAGGCAAAAGCTGGAAATCCGGAAACGTGAAGCAACGGTACAAGGGATCATAAAACTGCACCAATACACTCACCAATCCTTCATCCACCTGAGTAGTCAGAAGAGGAAGAAGCTTCCCAAAACGAGCCTTGAAACCCAAAGGATCTAATACATAGGATGTCAGATTCCTTAACTCTTTCAAATCTGGTTGCCTGAAGCTGTACTTATTTGTATTCCTTCTTTGTCTTTCCATGTCTGAAAATTTTGCAAATAAACCCCTTAAGTTCCTTGAAATTTTTCTTATTTATTGATGATATGGATGCAAATGGGTGCATGAATGCATGAATGCAACAATAACACTCAAGGATCAAGCAAAGCACACCAAACAAAGGTCATGGGATGGATCATGTTATCCTTAATATCAATCATCCATTTTGGTGGATTATGGTTTACACCTTATCAACACCCAAGTTCCATTGATATTAAGGATTCATGAACGGATCAACCATGAATCAAGGGTTTGTTGTAAGTCACGAGCATGGAGTTAGGTTAAGAACCACCCAAAAGGGAGTGTACTATGGTTTAAACCTGCCAAACATGTTCTACAAGAGGTTCCCATAGTCATCATCCCATCTTTCGGATATTATTGGAGAAACGACTACTCGTATTCCGAAAATATTCTCAAGAGAGACTCTTATGAGTGTAGTATCGCATAACAATATTATCAAATCTTACACTTGAACGACTTCTGCACTACATCCTAAGAATAGGCCAATATGGGCTTGGTAAACTAAGGTCCTTGGCTTCTGAGGTCTATATTGGAAAGAGTAATATCTAACCACAACTTACTTGTGTGACATTATTGATCCCAACATAACCTCCACCAAGTGAATGGACTTGCAAGTCAACTTGCTAAGGAATAACTCCACACAAGTCGACAAGACTATGCCATTCTCCTATCCTAAGTGCACTCGAGTCCGGGTATAGAACTCATCTCACAAAGTTCACCAAGCCTACAAGGAATTAATATTCAAACATATCAATCATTACATACAATACAGTAATCCCAAATTGCACAAAAATATGTCACACAACAAAATATACAATACAATACAACAAATATGAAAAGTAGGCAAAACCCACTAGGATGTTTCGATCCCCAGTGGAGTCGCCATTTTTCTGTAGCGGGGTATTCGTTACCATTAGAGATATTGACTAAATCCAAGGTAAATCATACAAGTCGAGTCGACACCGCACTTCTATTTATCCAAAGGAATGGTTAGAAAGCGAACAAAAACCTAAAAGTTTTATCGAATCAAAAACTAGTAAAAATGTCAGAGATCTGGGTAAGGGGGTTGGTTATGCAATAGGAAGGTATTAGGCACCCAAAGCATCCTAGGTACTCCTAGGGAGCCCTTTTCACATTTGTTGCAGAGGGTTGTTGTTTTTTTTTTGAAAATTTATTTGTGCAAACATGATTGAAGGGATGAGAAAAAAGTGTATGTTTATCTAATGTACTACTTACTAAAAGAAGGGTCAAAAGAAAATGACTCGCACGGACGTCGCATCGACTGCATACGTATCTCATCTGAATCTGAGAATCAGAGTCTTCGTAGCTCGGCTACCTATGGGTTAAAGAGGAGTGTGCTCGCTAAGACATTCCGTCTTATGCCTACGTATCTCATCTGGGATGAAAATCAGAGCAAAACCTAGTTCGACCACCTATGGGGTAAGGGTTGTTTTTTGGGGTGAACGACGTTACTAGGCAATCTACCGGATGCTCGACCTTTGGAGACTTACTCGCCTGTAGTAGAAGGAGATAACGTGTTCTTAGGAGAAGAAAAATCAATGAGTTTGGGGTGTTTAGGGATGCTCATGCAAAAAGGCAGTCCTAGATGAAGGAACCGCGTTACCTTAAATGACATGCCACGAGAGGCTATACGAAACCTAAGAAATCGGTAACATGCGGGAAAAGTAAAGGGATCGAGAGATCTACTGTACAGATAAAGATCCGAAGTAACAGTAATTAGATAAATAAGAAACACAAAGACTCTTCCAAGCTAAACACCATCAAAGAAAGCGAGTCAGTACAGGTAATCGGAATAGACCTCCAGGTGGTACCCCACAAATAAAATGGAACACCAAGCAAGCTATCCCTGCAAGAGTATGTGAGCCCTCACAAAAACTCAACAAACAGGTTAGAGTAATATGACGGAATTAGGAGAAAACAATGCCATAACAAACATAAAACAGGTTAGAGCAAACATGATAGGGTAATCAAGAGTTGCCCCCAAATCAAAATGTAACCACATGAATCATGCCATTAAAACTCACAAAAAGCTCACAAAAAGCAACCAAGGGTAGGAGGCCTAAACCTCTTGTCAAACACATGCATCAAAAGGGTATCAAATTCACCCATAATACCTCATACATTCAGAGCATTCAAATTAAAAGCATAAAGCAATGGGAATAAGGCAAACCTGACTGGAGAGATCGAATGAAATTGAATTGCCCGGTTGGGTTTGCAAAGTAATCTGAGGGTTTATATGAGAGGGAATTGGTTCTTTGCCGATGAGTTCCCTTCAGTCTCTGGAGGTTGCTCTGAACTCTGTTAGCTCTTCTCTCACTATCTTTTTCCCTACCAGGGTAATGGTAATAGAATTCCCTTTTGTTTCACTGAAACTCTGAATTTATAACCTGATATTTGTGGACCTGTGGGCTCAAATGAGAGAGGCTCAAGTCCAAAAAAAATTCTGTTATATTTTATTTATTTATTTATTTATTTATTTCGTTTTTCATTTTTTATTTTTTTTATTTTTTTTATTTTTATTTATTTTTTATTATTATTATTATTATTATTATTATAATTTTTTTAAACACGTGGGCTTCACCTAGCGAGCATGACAGTTCAAGAAATTCCTCTGAGCGTAGGTGATTCTGGTGGCTTTTCTTGGGACTCGCTAAGCGACCCATTCTGCTCGCCTAACGAGCATGACAGCTCATGAACAAACTTTTGCTCCTTCAAGATTAACGTTTTGACTGACGAATACACCCCATTTGAACCTGTTGGAAGTATCTCAAGCCATTCCCTTATGTTGACTGATCATCTAAATAGAACCCACAAAGTGTCTTGGATGAT